>NC_085990.1:277500-292500 GCF_030014385.1 Trichomycterus rosablanca
AGGCTTTCCACAAGATTTTGGAGGCTGTCTGTGGGAATTTTTGCCTGCACTCATGTTGAACAGGAACGTTTGGTCACCCTAGTGGTTTTCAGCAGGGTTAAAGGTCACAACTTATTTACATTTTGAGCATTTAGCAGATGCTTTTATCTTTACAGTAGTGTGACAGAATACTGTCTGAGCAATTAATGGTTAAGGGCCTTGCTCAAGGGCCCAACAGCAGGAACCTGGCAGTGGTGGGGCTTAAACCAGCAACCTTTCGATTACTAGTCCAGTACCTTAACCACTAGGCTACATACTCCCCACACTTGACTTGCTTTGTGCACAGCAGGACAGTCATACTGGAGGGAACGGAAACGGCCTTCCCCAAACTGTTGCCACATATTTGGAGATACGTAATTTATTTGACGTTGTAGATTTTATGAGTCTGATAGAAATGTGTGTAGAAATATCTGAACTCTATAATCAGGAGGGGCGTCCTGATACTTTTACATTTAGATTTATGGTTTTTATTGGTTACAATTATGACTGAATAAAATTCAAGCAATTAAGGCTTAAGGGCCTCATTCGGGGGCCCAACAGTGGTGACTTGGTGGTGGTGGGGCTTGAACCTGCAACCTTCTGATAACTTGTCTAGTACCTTAACCAGGAACCGGAGGGGGTTCCAGCTCCAGCCATTTTATCTCATAGTCGCTTGGTTTAATCAGACATTCCAGCAGCTGAACGCAGCTTTATACCTTTTAAAATCCCTGTTGGACCCCCGAGCGTCCCGATGCCTGATCTACACATGAAGCTCGTCTCTGTCTGTTTCCGAGTCTCCGTTTGCTCCCTCAGGCCTCGGTGCTCCAATCAAATGCTCAGAATCGATCGGTCACTGTCCGGCTCCGTTCAGAAGAACCTGTGGGCCGAGTCCGGCGTCTCTGGGTTTAATAAACTCAACACTGGGACACACGGATGTTTCTGATCAGGGGCTTTAAAACCCCGCCATGGAACCAGGGAATAAAATCCTTACAGAGGAATCTTCCCGCCGACGTTCCTCCAGCGCTCCGGGGTCTGATGTGGACAGAATCCAGGGAGCCTGGACCGGCTGGCAGGTTAAAGACGCTATTCTCTAGTGTCTGTAAGGAGAGACGAGCGCTGTGAGAAGAGATGTTCACAAGTCACGAGTCAATATAATCTACACAGAACATATATTATAAATGTAGCGTAGAAATAAAGAAATAATCTGTTAGTTCAGATAAAAACAACAACAGATTAGCGAGTGTATTTAGCCGTTTTACTTCGTGTCTTTACTTTCCTCCTCATTGTGTAAATGAATGTAATTTCTGTAACAAGAAGGTTCCAGTTAAAAGCTTCAACTGATACGTTTTGTTTTCATTACAGAACAAAAGCGCTCGATAAATCACGGCACAGCGGCCAAAATCCCAAACACAGCAAAAACAATCATAACCGCTGCTTACCTTAGCTTCTGTTCTTCCAGATGCTATTACATTTATAAGCGTGCGTCCCATTAGGAACAGAATCCGTTATTTTGTAAATGTGCTTATAATTAAAAACCTCCAAACTTTTCCCGGTGGTGAAGTAAAACAGGAAGTGGTTAGAAAGCCGATCGAGCGTTTCATTACCACGTCATCTGTGTGACCCAAACTGAATAAATGCAAATAACAGCATTTCTTACTAACAATTACAATCAGAAGCTCTGATTGGTTCAGAAAGCGTCTTTCAACCATTAGCGCCGATTCTGTAGGAGCGTTCCATTCACCCCGGTCGTTCCTGTGAAGTGCACTACGTAGGGTATTCCACCATTTTAAGTAGGGAGCGACGCTTCATCACTACACCGGAAGCTGCTGGAACATTTACACATTGTGTGCGTTACTGGTAAAGACGGTCGGAGCATTATTATTATATAATTATCACATGTAACTAATGTTAACGCGTGCTGACGCTCGGGACTCTTGTTGTTTACGGGTCGTGAGTTGATGCAGATCAGCTGATAAACAGGAGCCAGTCAGGATCAGTCCTGCGGGGGTAAATAACTGCCGAAAAACAACAAATGGATGTTTGATCCCTCCAGTGAGGGAGGTCCGTATACAGGACTTGGGGACAGTCGATGACGTTATCACCGTCTAACCAGAGTGTCTCAATAATTTTGGGACTGTTTTTCTAGCTTGTGGTTCCCAACAACTCAGCAAGAGAACGTTCGTCTGTCTCTCCGGTAGCGTGTCCATCAACACCGTGACCCCAAACACGCTCACCAGCGACCTGTGGTGCTAATACGAATGCTAATAATGTTAATACGCCTTATTATTGTTCTCATAATGGGATTCAGTGTGGAATCGTCGTACTCGGGTCAGTGGAGCAGACTCACTCAGCTACACAGAGAAGTGGAATAATAATAATAGTAATACTTTATTTACGAGGTTATTTCTGTATTTAGATGAAACGCCGGCGTCACGTGACCCGATGCTTTACAGCGCACATTACAGAACGTCCTTCAGGTCGATCCGTCTCAGATTCTCTTTTATCTGGGTGGATGGAGCCCAGATGTTGAGAGGTGTGAGGAAGATACGAGTTCACCTGTAGAGCACGTGCTTGCTGAACCCGGATGAACCCTGGTACGGGGTACGGAGACGGATCTTCCAGTCAGACGTTCTGAGATTGAACCTGAATGCAGGATGACCGAATGAGCGCTCGGGTCCAGAAGGTCCACGTGTCTGATGAACAGATCCGGGTTCTTACAGACTGGAAAAGTGGAGCGATGTTTTTGGACGAGTCTCCTGCGTCCCCAGGTGTCCCGACGTTCTCTCGGTGTGGAGAGCGTACAGATGTGTTAGAGCGACTTTCCAGCTGTTTTCCGATGCAGAAGGTTTGGTACACGTCGTCCCGCCGGTGCTGCGAGTCTCTGATTTATCCCCTCACTCCTCTCACTCCTCTCGCTGCTCTCGCTCTCACTCCAGTGATTATTTCAGCTTCTTTCACATCAGATCCAGGAACAAAACCGGTCACCATCCACAGAGCCAAGATGAACCTGAGAGGAACCTGAGAGGAACCTGAACTCACGTCTAAACATTCATTTTATTCAACTTTATGGGTCTGTGTGAGAACCTAGTGACCCACCCTGCTCCCCCTACCTACCTGATCAGCTCCTCAGTAGAGAGGATTCTAATCAGACCTGGAGCTCATAATCAGATTATTTAGACGCTCTACTGATACAGACACACCCATTACATCACCACAGCTTTAGCTTACTAAGCTAACACAGTTAGCGCTAGCACGCCAGCTAACGTCTCCCTCCGTGTACCGTAACGCTTAAACCGTCCCTGACGCCCCAATATACAAATAAACCACACTGGTATAATTACACCTTTATACACATTACACATCAACCAGAATTTATTTACATGTGAAAGGAACTCTGTTGGTTGCTCCGCATTATATCCGTCCGCCATGTTTGTAGTTCTTTGTGAGAAAAGTCGTGCCGCACTGAATGCTGGGATTGATCTTCAGCGCTGAGGAGGTGTCGGACGCTCCCTCGTTATTCAGTCAGATCATCACTCAGAATCAAGGCGCCTCAGTAGGAGCATTTTAAGGGATCTAAGTATTTAGACACGCCCACTTCTCTTCTCGGGAGTGGAGGATGATGGGAAATGTGTCTGTGTAGAGAGAGATGCATGTGATGGAGGCTTCAGCGTTTCAGCTTTCATTAGAATTAAAATAGACACAGCATCAGCATGAGCATCAGAACCGACCGAAATCAGAACTGTAGCTCAGTCAGATTTGATCCTGTGATGTTCTGATAGACGAGACTCGATCAGACGATCCTGTCTAGACTCCAGACGACTTTATTACATCCAAGTGTTCCTGCTGTGATGTGTGAGGGAACAGTGAAGCTCTCGGGGTGAGAAACGACCTGCGAGTGCTGTCACCCCGTCCCCCATCCCCCGTCTGGGAATCACCGCCACCGTCCTCCGTCTAGATCTGCATGTGGTGTCATCAATCAACCACGACCATGTGAACGACCTCCTAAAGGAAAGGATTCATTAAAACATGGTGCGGTGGATCTGAACCGTCTGTATGAACACTAACGTTCACTTGCGCTCCTGTTTCTCTGTTTTCCTTTATTCAGTCACATGATGAACCAGTAAAACACAGTAACGGTTTTGGCTGCTCCGCCCCGGACCGGTCTCCTCCGTTACCTGCGTTTACTTTGATCTAATCCCTTCCACCCGCCGCGGCCTCGCCCGCTTTTATGAAGCTTCACGCTTGGGCCGAATTGTGGAGGATCAAAGTGTGTAAAGTAGCAGGTTCTGATCCTGCGCTCACGGTGGGGGGTCCTTCCCTAATTACTCCTGCGTTCTCTATAAATTAGGATCAGAACCAGTACGAGTTCTGATGTTGAGATGGCGGTCGCTCGGTTGTCCGGTTGGTCTGAATCTGCTCTGATGTTGTTGGGAGGATTCACGGCGGGTTCGTTCGGTCGCGTCCGAGCCGTTTGAGGGCGGCTGGAGGGTTTGAAGTAAGAAGTACGAGCGCTGGGTGTGATGGGAGGTCTGGTAGTGATTACAGACGCTGGTGCAGCTGTGAATATCTCTACTGAGGATTAAATGGAGGCAGGAAGTTGTCGTTCGTTTCCTGTGTTTATTCGGCGCTTCGTTTGGTCGCGTGTGGAATAATAAACGTTAGCCGCGCTCTACCTGCAGCTCCTCCGTCAATCTGGTGGAATTAAGAGAGACGAGACGTATTCTGTAATTATTATTCACATAAAAATGTGACTTTCCTACAAAACAAAATGACATTTTATACAATCTTGTGGATCTACATTATTACACAGCAAATAAATGTGACGTGATGGCAGCCGTCCATGAGCTGCTCAATGTTAGGAATCATTTCCTTCTGCACTGTCTGGTTTGGTCAGCAGGTGGGGCACAGAGGCTCAGCTGCGTGTGATCTTTCAGTCTCTCTTGATTGACCTGTCACCTGCACCTCATGAGCAGTAATTTGCTTCAGGTGGAGGGTTTCCTATATATCTAGGTGATGCACTGTTCATGGAAAATTACACTTAACCAAAAACTTGAGCTGCTGAGCAGCCGACACCACGTCCCGTCTGAGGAAACAAAAACAGTTTGTTTAAATACATGCAGATAAAATCAGCTTCAATCAGAAGATTGTCGGTTCAAATCCAGGCTCTGCCATGCAGTCACTGTTGGGCCCTTGAACAAGGTCCTTAACCTTGTCTGCTCCAGGGGCGCCACACTATAAACAGAACCAAACAGAACAGAACCAAACAGAATAGAACCAAACAGAACAAAACAGAACAGAACAAACAAAACAGAAAGAACCAAACAGAACCAAACAGAACAGAATAAAACAAAACAGAACCAAACAGAACAGAACCAAACAAAACAGAACCAAACAGAACAAAACAGAACAGAACAAACAAAACAGAACCAAACAGAACCAAACAGAACCAAACAGAACAGAACAAACAAAACAGAAAGAACCAAACAGAACCAAACAGAACAGAATAAAACAAAACAGAACCAAACAGAACAGAACCAAACAGAACAAAACAGAACAGAACCAAACAAAACAGAACCAAACAGAACAAAACAGAACAGAACAGAACACAACAAACAAAACAGAAAGAACCAAACAGAACAAAACAGAACAGAACCAAAAAGGTGGAAATCAGATGGAGCTAAATCAGGACTATAAGCATCTCTCGGTCTCTCAGACACGAGTGATTCCTCCTCCTTATTTTTGTGTTTAAACTCAGTTTGCAGAATTCTGTCTTTGAAATTTAAATAAATAAATACTTACATTTTATTTTGTCAGATGACAAACATACTTTTATAGTTTAAGTTTATTATTGATAGTTTTTTATTGAGTGACACATCAGTGCTGATGAACCAGAATAAACCCACGGTCACAGTTTGTGTTATGGAGCTCCTGTACAGAGACGTCAGCAGTAAACGTTTATCAGAATTATTGGGACGCTCTATAATCATTTTCTCTTCTGTTCTCTTGTAGAGAAGCTCTATAACTCGACGGGCCGGGACCTGCGGAGGGCGCTGTTCTCTCTCAAACAGATCTTCCAGGTAAATCTGCTCTGCTCTTATTTCTGTCTCTCAGTCGGAGCTTCAGATTTATTTTCTTATAATAGAAGCTCGATCTGTTTTTACACGCCGGTACCTGGACGCCTGATTGTGAGCGTGTTGGGTGTCCTGTTCCAAAACCATGGCTCCTGCACCCCGTTAGTGTCTATAACAGTCTCAACTCAGGGCGACCACGTGGAGCAGTGGGATCTCCCCGAGTTTGAATCTCAGCTCTGCTCTGTCACCGGTCGACTGGGCGCCTCCTAGTGGGCATAATCGTCAGTGCCTGCAGCAGACAGAATCGGCCGCTGGTCTGCTGGGTGGGAAACGACCGGACTAAAAGTGGGCGGGAGCTCAGGCACTGACGTCTGATGGAAATGCCCGGCTTGCGATCAGCCTCCCAATTCATCCCAGAAGTGTTGAAACTGGTTGAGAGAGCGTTCGACAGGTATAAAGGATGGAGGCGTGGTGTAAAGCATGTCCCGATAAACACACTAGCACACAAACATGGTTGTAAAACACGTTCCCGTATGTTTGATCTTAACCAGTTTGGGTTCCCGCTGTGCTGGGGGATCAGACTGGTATCCAGACGTGTGCACACTGGAATTCCCTCTCATTACAGATTCCACAACCAACCCTCTCATTATTTCTGCATCAGCCGCTGGGTGCGTCCTTAAAAACGTCCCAGCTCCAGAAATATTGCACGTCGCCGGATTACGAGCAAACGTCCATCCTGCACACGGCGCGGTACGACCAGTACGACCAGACCGCTGAGCTACTGGGTTCTGATGTCGGTGTAAATCAAGTAAACACAAAAACACTCGTCTCACCTCTTATAGAGAAATGTAACGAGCTCTTCGGGTCGCTGGGCGCCAGAGCTGAGCCGAGCCGAGACACGCCGTGCTTGGCAACCAGAAAACCCCAAACCCCAAACAGTCAGGGTCACCAGGGTGAGAGGAAATAAACCGCGGTGCAGACGCTTCAGTCTCAGGGTCCCATACAGAGGAACCAGTGAATCACGATGCTGAGATACCTGAGATGTGTTCACACAGACCGGTGCAACTATAACCAGATTACACATGAATTTTATATTCGTAATTATTTATTAATAGGAGAGGAAACTGATCATGTTTGTGTGTGTGTGTGTGTGTGTGTGTGTGTGTGTGTGTGTGTGTGTGTGTGGTCGTGCTATCGTCCCTCCGTCTCTCTGCAGGATGATAAGGACCTGGTTCATGAGTTCGTGGTGGCTGAGGGACTCACCTGTCTCATTAAAGTGGGAGCGGAGGCCGACCAGAACTACCAGAACTACATCCTCAGAGGTACAAAAAAACCCTAAAGCTCTGACATAATCGTACCAGATACTTTTATTACTGTCGACCGCATTAACAGCTCCGCTCCACTGAGCTCTGACTGATCATCACATGAGGTGTCCAGTTTCAGAAAGAATTATAATCTCAGAGTCGTGCGCTGTCCGGTCTTCCTAATCCAGTATTTACCCCGTTAATCTACACACCACATTTCCAGAAAAGTTGGGACATTTAGTAAAATAGAGAAGAATGTGTGATGTGATTCATTCTCTTCAATCTTTATTTGATTTATGTTTCTCTGATCAACTTCATTCTAGTCTGTACATAGAAATACATTTAGAATTTGATGCTGTAACAGACTCCAAAAAATTTGGGACGGGGCAGAATGGGAGATGATAGAATGTTTGAAAGGTTCCACAGTGAGTGGGTGAGCTGGTACCAGGTGAGGGAATCATGATCAGGTACAAAAGGATCCACCTGGATCAGGAGTCTGTACAAGCAATGATGGGGTGTGGCTCACCACTGTATTCCAAACTTCATCAGAGAATGAATTTCTCACTGCAAGATTATAAATAATTGAGTCTTTTATCCTCTACTGTCCATAATATCGTGAAAAGATTCAGACTCGCAAACCTGCAACCATTAGTGTCCTCAGTTCTACACACATTAAAAAGTAGAAATGAGTAGGAACGCTGATGGAACACAGGGAGGAACACAGGGAGGAACACAGGGAGGAACACAGGGGAAACACAGGGAGGAACACAGGGAGGAACGGGGGGAACACAGGGAAGAACACAGGGAGGAACGGGGGGAACACAGGGAGGAACACAGGGGAAACACGGAGGAACGGGGGGACACGGGGAACACAGGGAGGAACACAGGGGGAACACAGGGGGGAACATAGGGGGAACACAGGGAGGAACACAGGAGGAACACAGGGAGGAACACAAGAGGAACACAGGGAGGAACACAGGGGGAACACAGGGAGGAACACAGGAGGAACACAGGGAGGAACACAAGAGGAACACAGGGAGGAACACAGGGGGAACACAGGGAGGAACACAGGGGGAACACAGGAGGAACACAGGGGGGAACACAGGGAGGAACACAGGGAGGAACACAGGGAGGAACACAGGGAGGAACACAGGGGAAACACAGGGAGGAACACAGGGAGGAACGGGGGGAACACAGGGAAGAACACAGGGAGGAACGGGGGGAACACAGGGAGGAACACAGGGGAAACACGGAGGAACGGGGGGACACGGGGAACACAGGGAGGAACACAGGGGGAACACAGGGGGGAACATAGGGGGAACACAGGGAGGAACACAGGAGGAACACAGGGAGGAACACAAGAGGAACACAGGGAGGAACACAGGGGGAACACAGGGAGGAACACAGGGGGAACACAGGAGGAACACAGGGGGGAACACAGGGAGGAACACAGGGAGGAACACAGGGGGGAGGAACACAGGGGGAACACGCTCCCGTCCTGACTTTTCTGGAGTCTGTTACAGCATCAGATTCTAAACGTGTTTCTATTTACAAACTAGAATGAAGTTGATCAGTGAAACATTAGAAATGAAATACAAATTGAATAGAATAAACACGTCACACATTCTTCTCTTTACTGTGTTTGTTGTAAGTGCTATAATGAGGAAGGACGCGGGTGACGTTTTTATTCCTGCACTTGAACGGAACATCAGGAAGCTGCTGGTGTTTTTATTGCCTCAGTAATAAATCGTACAGACGGCCGCGACTCCTCAGCCTGTAGCACTCAGGTGTTCCTCCCGTCCTCAAGAGGGCGCTCACTGTAAATCACATTCGTTAGGATGTATTGAAACCCACACACACACTCTCACACACACAGACATTTCAGTTGATACGAAGTGTTCTAATACCAAACGGAACCAACCAGGTAGCAACAAAACTCTACATGAGGGGAGACGTAAAGCAGCGACTGAAAGGAAACTACAGCTCATTACCAAAAGTATGTGGACGCCTGATCATGAGTGCGATTGGTCACGCTGCCAAACACACGTGATTTATTTCCACTGACCTTATAAACACCTAGACTGACACACACACACGTTATTTATTCCTCCTGGATGTCTGAGGTGAAGGTTCGAGTGTGGAAGCCGAGTGTTGGGGTCACAGGTCACCGTCAGGTTCAGGCCTCACACACTTTAACACCCAATAAAATCTAACAGGACGTCAGAGTCGTAAAATCGTTCTACGGCTGATTATTTTCCTCCTGCGCTCACACGGTTCCTCAGTGATTATATTTGGGTGTTTAATAACCGGGACGATGCAGAACGTGAAGCGTTTAACGGCAGATTTGAAGCTTTTCTTGCGTCCGTGAGCCGCGGCGTGTAAAAGATCGTTTAGATTTTTTTCTTGACTCTAAACTTTGTTATTCAATACAGTCGTCCCCAACCATATCAATCCACTCATATGAGATCAATAAATAAATAGTAAATAAATGAATCTGTAATTAACACCGCGCCGATTCAGTCCCGGTTCAACCAGACTCAGATCCACGTTGTTAAAGGACGAGGTGACAGGACTGTTTTGCTCGTTATCGAGGGTTTTAACGATGGCGTCTGGTTCCTGTACATTAATATAAACTGCAGACGTCCGACCAGCCGATAGCACCTCCACAGATTCAAACCCTGCCAGTCGAGTGCACCACTGTTTACCTTTTTGTGTATGTTTAAAGTGAAACTCAGTGCTCGTGATGCTTTAAGTGCTTACGTTCGATCAGCTCACGTGTCAGAGTCCGAAAACGGGCGTGCCTCCCCCCCCACAGACACAGCCAGTAACACTAATCATCCTGGTGCGGAGGGTATTTATTCAATCATTATTTCATTACGCAGATGATTCTGTGTGTACATGCTAAATCCAGCCGGGTCGAGTTTATCTGAACCAGCTGAACACCAGCACACACACACACTCTCACACAGGATTTACAGCCCCCCTCGCCTGCTTTACTGCTGCACGTCTGCAGGACGTCCCCCAGTAAAACAAGAAGCCTGAGACCCCCCGCGCAGGGGCCCCCAGTCCCCGGCCCCCCAGCCAAGCACAACAGCATGAAAAGCGTCGCCAGAACTGAGCCACGGTGTGGAGTCGAGACCGGGTGTTGTTTACACGCCTCGCTCCGAACCTTTGCGCTGGGTTCTGTCCAGAAGACGTCCAGCCGTCTGTCTGACGGATACGGAGCGGTACAGGCTGGTAGCATCAGACTGAGACGGCTACTCTGATAATTAAATAAGTGGACAGGATGTTATACCCCGTGATGGATGAGCGCTCGGTCCACACCGGTCCGGACCGTACTCTCTCTCTGCTGTAATTATTTCCAGATGATGCTGAACACGATTCGCTACGCTACAATGCCCCGAGGTGTCAGTAATGTGGTAAATGCGTGTTTCCTTCACGTGGACCCGTGTAATATCCGTGTATTTCTGCCTCGGCTCCCAAAAGATTCCTTTTAATTCTGACCGAGGAGGGTCGGGACTGATACACGGCCCCTCCGACACGTGTGCAGCACTGACCGCTTGTTTTTACCTGCACCAGGTGGGTTCATACAGAGATCCGTATCGTGCACGGAGAGTCACGCACCGATCTCCGCTATCCCCCGTCTCTGTGCAGCGCCATCGATCAGCCAGCAGAGGCCGTAACTGCAGCAGCTGTGAGGAATCCCCGCCGTCTACCCGGAGCTGAAACATTCAACGCTCTCGATCTTGACAGTGGTCAGCGAAGCGTCCGCCCTTCTCGTGTACCGTACCCACGGCAGCGGTTTAAAGTCCTGCACCTCCTCCGTGCCGTTTCTATTTTTAGCTCGAGACTTCACAGCGTTCAGCTCGGTGCCAAACACTCGGGAACTTAAACAAAACCATCAGAGTAAATCATCCAGACCTTCAGCTCTCCTGCACAACCTCTGAAATAATTAAGCTTCCTGATGCTGATTAAAAAACCGAGCTCTCTCTCTACACAGACGCATTTCCCATCATCCTACACTCCTGACAAGAGAAGAGGGCGTGTCTAAATTCTTAGATCCCTTGAAAATGCTCCTACTGAGGCGCCTTAATTCTGAGTGATGATCTGACTAAATAACGAGGGAGCGTCCGACACCTCCTCAGCGCTGAAGGCGCTACTCAAACAAAGGAGGATTGGGTACAGGATTGGGTGAATGATTGGGTGGGTGATTGGGTGAATGATTGGGTGGGTGATTGGGTGAATGATTGGGTGAATGATTGGGTGAATGATTGGGTGAATGATTGGGTGGGTGATTGGGTGGATGATTGGGTGAATGATTGGGTGGGTGATTGGGTGAATGATTGGGTGGGTGATTGGGTGAATGATTGGGTGGGTGATTGGGTACAGGATTGGGTGAATGATTGGGTGGGTGATTGGGTGAATGATTGGGTGGGTGATTGGGTGGGTGATTGGGTACAGGATTGGGTGGGTGATTGGGTGAATGATTGGGTGGGTGATTGGGTGAATGATTGGGTGAATGATTGGGTGAATGATTGGGTGAATGATTGGGTGGGTGATTGGGTGGATGATTGGGTGAATGATTGGGTGGGTGATTGGGTGGGTGATTGGGTGAATGATTGGGTGGATGATTGGGTGAATGATTGGGTGGGTGATTGGGTACAGGATTGGGTGGGTGATTGGGTGAATGGGTGAATGATTGGGTGGGTGATTGGGTACAGGATTGGGTGAATGATTGGGTGAATGATTGGGTGGGTGATTGGGTGAATGATTGGGTGGGTGATTGGGTGAATGATTAGGTGGGTGATTGGGTGGGTGATTGGGTGAATGATTGGGTGGGTGATTGGGTACAGGATTGGGTGGGTGATTGGGTGGGTGATTGGGTGAATGATTGGGTGAATGATTGGGTGAATGATTGGGTGAATGATTGGGTGGGTGATTGGGTGGATGATTGGGTGAATGATTGGGTGGGTGATTGGGTGAAAGATTGGGTGGGTGATTGGGTGAATGATTGGGTGAATGATTGGGTGGGTGATTGGGTACAGGATTGGGTGGGTGATTGGGTGGGTGAATGGGGGAATGATTGGGTGGGTGATTGGGTGAATGATTGGGTGGGTGATTGGGTAGGTGATTATGTGAATGATTGGGTGGGTGATTGGGTACAGGATTGGGTGGGTGATTGGGTGAATGATTGGGTGGGTGATTGGGTGAATGATTGGGTGAATGATTGGGTGAATGATTGGGTGAATGATTGGGTGGGTGATTGGGTGAATGATTGGGTGAATGATTGGGTGGGTGATTGGGTGAATGATTGGGTGGGTGATTGGGTGGGTGATTGGGTGAATGATTGGGTGGGTGATTGGGTACAGGATTGGGTGGGTGATTGGGTGAATGGGTGAATGATTGGGTGGGTGATTGGGTACAGGATTGGGTGAATGATTGGGTGAATGATTGGGTGGGTGATTGGGTGGGTGATTGGGTGAATGATTGGGTGAATGATTGGGTGGGTGATTGGGTGAATGATTGGGTGGGTGATTGGGTGGGTGATTGGGTACAGGATTGGGTGAATGATTGGGTGAATGATTGGGTGGGTGATTGGGTGAATGATTGGGTGAATGATTGGGTGGGTGATTGGGTGAATGATTGGGTGAATGATTGGGTGGGTGATTGGGTGAATGATTGGGTGAATGATTGGGTGGGTGATTGGGTACAGGATTGGGTGAATGATTGGGTGGGTGAATGGGGGAATGATTGGGTGGGTGATTGGGTGAATGATTGGGTGGGTGATTGGGTACAGGATTGGGTGGGTGATTGGGTGAATGATTGGGTGGGTGATTGGGTGAATGATTGGGTGAATGATTGGGTGAATGATTGGGTGAATGATTGGGTGGGTGATTGGGTGGATGATTGGGTGAATGATTGGGTGGGTGATTGGGTGAATGGGTGAATGATTGGGTGGGTGATTGGGTACAGGATTGGGTGAATGATTGGGTGAATGATTGGGTGGGTGATTGGGTGAATGATTGGGTGAATGATTGGGTGGGTGATTGGGTGGGTGATTGGGTACAGGATTGGGTGAATGATTGGGTGAATGATTGGGTGGGTGATTGGGTGAATGATTGGGTGGGTGATTGGGTGAATGATTGGGTGAATTATTGGGTGGGTGATTGGGTACAGGATTGGGTGGGTGATTGGGTGAATGGGTGAATGATTGGGTGGGTGATTGGGTACAGGATTGGGTGAATGATTGGGTGAATGATTGGGTGGGTGATTGGGTGGGTGATTGGGTGAATGATTGGGTGAATGATTGGGTGGGTGATTGGGTGGGTGATTGGGTACAGGATTGGGTGAATGATTGGGTGAATGATTGGGTGGGTGATTGGGTGAATGATTGGGTGGGTGATTGGGTGAATGATTGGGTGAATGATTGGGTGGGTGATTGGGTACAGGATTGGGTGGGTGATTGGGTGAATGGGTGAATGATTGGGTGGGTGATTGGGTACAGGATTGGGTGAATGATTGGGTGGGTGATTGGGTGAATGATTGGGTGGGTGATTGGGTGAATGATTGGGTGAATGATTGGGTGAATGATTGGGTGAATGATTTGGTGAATGATTGGGTGAATGATTGGGTGAATGATTGGGTGGGTGATTGGGTGAATGATTGGGTGGGTGATTGGGTGGATGATTGGGTGAATGATTGGGTGGGTGATTGGGTGAATGATTGGGTGGGTGATTGGGTGGGTGATTGGGTGAATGACTGGGTGAATGATTGAGTGGGTGATTGGGTGAATGATTGGGTGAATGATTGGGTGAATGATTGGGTGGGTGATTGGGTGAATGATTGGGTGAATGATTGGGTGAATGATTGGGTGGGTGATTGGGTGAATGATTGGGTGAATGATTGGGTGGGTGATTGGGTGAATGATTGGGTGGGTGATTGGGTGATTGATTGGGTGGGTGATTGGGTGAATGATTGGGTGGGTGATTGGGTGGATGATTGGGTGAATGATTGGGTGGGTGATTGGGTGGGTGATTGGGTGATTGATTGGGTGGGTGATTGGGTGAATGATTGGGTGAATGATTGGGTGAATGATTGGGTGGGTGATTGGGTGAATGATTGGGTGGGTGATTGGGTGAATGATTGGGTGATTGATTGGGTGGGTGATTGGGTGAATGATTGGGTGGGTGATTGGGTGGGTGATTGGGTGATTGATTGGGTGGGTGATTGGGTGGATGATTGGGTGAATGATTGGGTGGGTGATTGGGTGGATGATTGGGTGATTGATTGGGTGGGTGATTGGGTGGGTGATTGGGTGATTGATTGGGTGGATGATTGGGTGAATGATTGGGTGGGTGATTGGGTGAATGATTGGGTGGGTGATTGGGTGGGTGATTGAGTGATTGATTGGGTGGGTGATTGGGTGAATGATTGGGTGAATGATTGGGTGGGTGATTGGGTGAATGATTGGGTGGGTGATTGGGTGAATGATTGGGTGGGTGATTGGGTGAATGATTGGGTGAATGATTGGGTGGGTGATTGGGTGGATGATTGGGTGAATGATTGGGTGGGTGATTGGGTGAATGATTGGGTGAATGATTGGGTGG
>NC_085990.1:297500-327500 GCF_030014385.1 Trichomycterus rosablanca
TTTTTATTATTTATTTAATTTTTTTTATTATTATTTCATTTTAATGTATTATTTATTATTTACTGTTATTTATTTATTTATTTATTATTAATAATTATTATTATAAATTTTTTATTATTATTTATTATTTATTTATTTATTTATTTATTTATTTATTTATTATTTATTTAATTTTTTTTATTATTATTTCATTTTAATGTATTATTTATTATTTATTATTTATTTATTTATTTATTTATTTATTTATTTAGACATATTCAATTCCTCATCAAACTTGTGACCTGATTTTTGAATAAAGCGTTCACATGCACAGAAAAACACACCGTCCTCTCCATGTTCCTCTCTGTGTTCCTCTCATGTTCCTCTCTGTGTTCCTCTCCGTGTTCCTCTCATGTTCCTCTCTGTGTTCCTCTCCGTGTTCCTCTCATGTTCCTCTCTGTGTTCCTCTCCGTGTTCCTCTCATGTTCCTCTCTGTGTTCCTCTCCGTGTTCCTCTCATGTTCCTCTCTGTGTTCCTCTCCGTGTTCCTCTCATGTTCCTCTCTGTGTTCTTCACCGTGTTCCTCTCCGTGTTCCTCTCATGTTCCTCTCATGTTCCTCTCATGTTCCTCACCGTGTTCCTCTCCGTGTTCCTCTCATGTTCCTCTCATGTTCCTCTCATGTTCCTCACCGTGTTCCTCTCCGTGTTCCTCTCATGTTCCTCTCATGTTCCTCACCGTGTTCCTCTCCGTGTTCCTCACCATGTTCCTCTCATGTTCCTCTCTGTGTTCCTCACCGTGTTCCTCTCCATGTTCCTCACCGTGTTCCTCTCATGTTCCTCACCGTGTTCCTCTCCGTGTTCCTCACCGTGTTCCTCACCATGTTCCTCTCATGTTCCTCTCCGTGTTCCTCACCGTGTTCCTCTCATGTTCCTCTCTGTGTTCCTCTCCGTGTTCCTCACCGTGTTCCTCTCATGTTCCTCTCATGTTCCTCTCATGTTCCTCTCATGTTCCTCACCGTGTTCCTCTCCGTGTTCCTCACCGTGTTCCTCTCATGTTCCTCACCGTGTTCCTCTCATGTTCCTCTCATGTTCCTCTCATGTTCCTCTCTGTGTTCCTCTCCGTGTTCCTCTCCATGTTCCTCTCTGTGTTCCTCTAGAGCCTTGGACATAAACACGCCCTGAACGTCCCTGTGCCTCACTGGGATCAGTCACTCACCCCCTTTATTACTCACTTACATAAAGGTTCCTGTTAGAGTAGGAAAACCATTATGAGGTTCAGTGTAGAAACCAGAATAAGCCTACATGGACACGAGGTGATGATGTTTATCTGGTGATAGACCATGACTGATCTGGTCCTCTTAACCCATCCCCCCCCCCCCCCCCCCGTGTGTCTGTGTTTCCTCCTGCAGCTCTGGGGCAGATCATGCTGTATGTGGACGGGATGAACGGCCTGATTGGACATAACGAGACGGTTCAGTGGCTCTACACACTGGTGGGATCAAAGGTACCATTATTACCCCTGTCTATTTTATTTCTGCATTTCAGTTTAGTCATATCCAGTTCCTCTTCCTCTGCTGGAGACCCTGATGGTGTATGAGGAGGGTATATTCTCCTGACACGCCCTCCCCCCGGCATGCCCGTACTTCGGTGGATCGGTGCGTGAGGTCGGTCTCGCTCACGGAGAGTCACGCGCTGATCTCCAGGTTCCTCCACTTCTGTACAGGCGCCTCGGGCTACTAACCAGGGTCCTTACACAGCGTCCAAGACCCCGCCCACTTTTTAGTCCCGTCTTTTCCCACCCGGCAGACTAGTGGTTGCAGGCACTGCCGCTAGGAGGCGCCCAGCCGACCGGTAGCAGAGCTGAGATTCGAACAGTAGAGAAAGTGTGTATATTTATATCAAAATTAAAAGTACTGCTGGTATGTGATGAACTCACAGTGAGCAGCTTTTTTGTTTATGTTGTAGAGCTGCTGGTTTGTTGTTGTTGGATGGTAGCTTTACCCTCTGTGCTCTTTACCCTGACGTTATTATTCTTACGTGAGCGCCAGAGCCGAGAGTTTAATAAATGATCTGCTGCTCTTTCTTCTGGTTTTCTCATCATGGTCCTGACAGTTTAGCTTCTGTTAACCTGCACAGACGTCTCTGGAACAGCAATCACAAAGAGTCTCGAGTCGGATGTGGGGCATCAGGACAGGGGGGCATCGTCTGTCCCTCCTGTAGTGGGTCGACTCTCCACCACGGCGGCTTGTGTGGAAAAAGATCTCAATAACGTTTATTAGGCTTTTTATTTTCTTCCACACAGAATAAATAAGAACTGATATCAGACTGCAGTGTGTGTGTGTGTGTGTGTGTGTGTGTGAGATTACACTGAGCCGGTTTCCTGTGTGTGTTCCTGTAGTTCCGTCTGGTGGTGAAGACGGCGCTGAAGCTCCTGCTGGTGTTTGTGGAGTACACCGAGTCCAACGCTGCCCTCCTCATACAGGCTGTTAACACTGTCGACGCTAAACAAGGTAACACACACACACACACACACACACACACACACACACACCAACACACACACACACACACACATACACACACACACACACACATACACACACACCAACACACACACACACACATACACACACACACACACACACACCAACACACACACACACACCAACACACACATACACACACACTCTTACCATCAAAATGACTAGAACTCGATCTTCAGTGTATTTATTGTGCTGCTTTTTATATTTATTATTATTTAGTGAGCAGATTCAGGACCAGGGGATTTTACTCAGTTAATATTAATAATAGAACTGAAGATTATTCTGTCCGCAGCTCATAAGTCCTGGTCCAACGCGATGGAGATCCTGGATGAGAAGGACGGCGTGGACACCGAGCTGTTGGTCTATGTGATGACCCTCGTTAACAAGGTACCTGTTTGTAACGTCTCCGTTCCTTCTCACGCCACTTGAAAGACGTCTCGGCACCGAGGACACCGAGCGATGACGTGTTTCAGTTATTTTGTCCGGTTCTTCCTGCAAACACGTCTAAATGTGTGAAACAGTTCTGGTTCAAAATTGTCCTCACGTCCTCTATCGGGGACAGAGCAGGACTGCAGGCAGGCCGGTCCAGCACCCGTACTCTCTGTAACGTGTGCAGCGTGCGGTTCTATCAGCTGGTGATGAACGATGTTGAAATGAAGTTGAGCAGGACAGAACATGAAATATTGTGTATAATTTATCTCGTGTGTAGACGCTGGCAGGACTTCCAGATCAGGATTCCTTCTACGATGTGGTGGATCATTTGGAGGAGCAGGGCATCGAGACCATCGCCAAGCGGCACCTCAGCAGGAAGGGAACCGACCTGGACCTGCTGGAGCAGTTCAACATCTACGAGGTCAGCAAGCACCCAGAGAAAGTCTAGATTTCTAGATCTCTGTAGATCTGTAGATCTGTAGACCACTGTGGATCCCAGTAGATCTCTGTAGATCTGTAGAGCTCTGTGGATCCCCGTAGATCTCTGTAGATCTGTAGAGCTTTGTGGATCCCAGTAGATCTCTGTACATCTGTAAAGCATTGTGGATCCCAGTAGATCTCTGTAGATCTGTAGAGCTTTGTGGATTTCAGTACATCTCTGTAGATCTGTAGGTCTCTGTGGATCCCAGTAGATCTCTGTAGACCTGTAGAGTTTTGTGGATCCCAGTAGATCTCTGTAGATCTGTAGGTCTCTGTGGATCCCAGTAGATCTCTGTAGATCTGTAGGTCTCTGTGGATCCCAGTAGATCTCTGTAGATCTGTAGGTCTCTGTGGATCCCAGTAGATCTCTGTAGAGCTCTGTGGATCCCAGTAGATCTCTGTGGATCCCAGTTGATCTCTGTAGATCTGTAGAGCTCTGTGGATCCCAGTAGATCTCTGTAGATATGTAGGTCTCTGTGGATCCCTCAGGCTAAATTCTGCTTTTGTAATGATCTCCTCAACATTCTGACCTGAATAATTTTAGAAATATGTGGACTGTGCACTAAAATCAAGTCTGTGCTAGAAAACCAACAAATTAGTTTAAAATTTTACTGATTCTGCCGAGAAAAAGTTTGAAGATGAAACAGTCGTACCAGAAAAAGGACTTTTGAGGCTGTATATAAAAATCATGAATATACATGAAAATCAAAAGAATGAATAAGGAATCCACTGAGGGATCTCGGGGATCTTGTTTTATACGTGTGTACATGTAAACTTGCTGTCAGTAATTAATTCTTTATTTTATTTATTTATTGTTATTTGTAGGCGACTCTTCGTCATGAGGACGGTGATGACGAGATGCAGCCGCCCCCGGTGGGCCGTAAGGACCGGCGGCGAGCCAGTGTAGGAGGCACTCTCGAGAGGCGGGGCCTAGAGCGCAGACGCAGCCGGAGACACTCACTGCAGAACGGCAAAGGCCACGCCTCCGCCCCCGCCTCGCCCTCTCACGGCCACGCCCCCAACTTCCTTCCCTTCAATGGACAAAGAGTGGAGGACGTGACTGAGAGGTGAGGAAATGGTCAGGGTCCACCAGGAGGGGTTTATTTATTATGTTAGAATATACTAACTCACCTGTAATGGCATTTATAACCACTAACTAACCCTAGTTATACTAGTTTAAAGCTTCAGTGAATAATTACGGCTTATTAATGTGGTGATACTGAAGTCAGGAGAGGGAGCTGGAGGTGATGAGATGAAGATGCTGAGACTCTGGTCGGTAGTGATGAGGACGGACTGGATCAGGGCGGAGTTTATTAGAGTTTATTAGAGTTTATTAGAGTTTATTAGAGTTTATTAGAGTTTATTAGAGTTTATTAGATTTTATTAGAGTTTATTGGAGGGCGGAGCAGGTCAGGCGTGAGGGAGGAGAGATGAGACGATCTGAGCATGTGCAGAGGAGGGATGAGAGTTTTATAGGGAGAAAGTGCTGAGGAGGTTTATGGATGGACATGTCAGTGTGTCTAACACCACAGTGTCTCACACCACAGTGTCTCACACCACAGAGTCTCACACCACAGTGTCTCACACCACAGAGTCTCACACCACAGAGTCTCACACCACAGTCTCACATCACAGAGTCTCACACCACAGTGTCTCACATCACAGTCTCACACCACAGAGTCTCACATCACAGAGTCTCACACCACAGTGTCTCACATCACACTCTCACACCGCAGTGTCTCACCACAGTGTCTCACACCACAGAGTCTCACACCACAGAGTCTCACACCACAGAGTCTCACATCACAGAGTCTCACACCACAGTGTCTCACATCACACTCTCACACCACAGTGTCTCACACCACAGAGTCTCACACCACAGTGTCTCACACCACAGTGTCTCACACCACAGAGTCTCACACCACAGTGTCTCACACCACAGTGTCTCACACCACAGAGTCTCCCACCACACAGATCTCAGTTCTGTTCTCTCCTCTGTCGTTCAGCTATCAGCTTTTTTAATTCTTCAGGTTCAGGTCTGATTCTGCTCTCATCACATTAGAATTGGATATGACTAAATCTGGGGGCATAAAAGAGAGAAAACAGAGAGTGAGAAACACGGTGAATGCAGCGATGATTAAGCTGTTGAGATGAACCACAGTGTGTGTGAGGGGTGAAGGTGATAGTTTTTGTTTTTATATCAATCACTGACTGTAAATAATAAGATGTTTAAACGTACGATGGTCTCAGCACTCTCCACCTCAGCCTTGTTTATTATTCTTCTATAAGACGACGGTTCCTCGGTGGTTCTTTTCTCTGACAGAAGCTTTAATCTGAGTTCTTCATGTTTGGACGTGACTAACCCGTTGTGATGATCTAACCTGACCTTCTGTCTCTCCTCTTTGTGTTGGTTGTCTGTTCAGTACGTGTCGTGACGTCGTCTCTCATTTCATCTGTGTGTAAACTTTCTTCTCTTTCCTCTGTCCTGCTCATCTCCTCGTTCACTCGTTACTCCGCCCGTCCCTCGAACCCTCCACTATAACCACAGAGAGGAGGAGAAGGAGGACGAGGAGGACGAGGAGGAACCACAGAAAGCAGAACTCTGTCCTCGGGGATCTGACAGGTACTTCTAGACCAGGCTGTCAGAGTTCCGCGCTCTAGATTTAGTCACGCTTGTGTGCTGTTTCCTTCCAGAGCTCACTAACAGTCAGTGATTGGCCTAGCGCATTATTTCATGGTGCCACACCCTCTTACGCAACCCTGTGCTGAGCTTTTCTGTCATCTTATAGCTGGATGGCGCCGCCTGTAGCGATGAGAGACGAGGCTTCTAGCTTGTGTTTGCCCTTTAGATGTGTGGTCGGCCTGATCCCCGGCGCCGCCCGTTCAGAAGCTCAGGACGCGGCCTGTCTGGGGAGCCCGGTCGTCCGCCGACCGCCCGTGTCCACCGCTCCTCCGACTCCTGATCCGGGCCCCTGTGTTTTGTCTTCCTGGGCTTCCGTCAGGTCTCTGAGCGGCCTGATGTCCAGGGGTTCATCCGTCACCTCGTCTGCCTCCAGCTCCCCCGGTGAAGAACCCCTGCCCCCGATCCCTCCCCTCTCCTCCCCCGTGCCCCCCTCCTGCCCCCCAGACTCCGACCGGGTGCCGTCGGGAGAGCAGACGGGCCGAGATGCAGAAAAGCGCCTCAGGTAGAGCGACTGCACGTTCCGAACCCTCATCGCTGAGACATGCCTACACTTCTGCATGGAGGCTTTGGAATTCCAGGGAATTTTGCAGGAATGAATTATCAGTGATTAAAGTGATAATAACAGATAAACATCGTCTAAACTCATCACTCAGATAGAAATGAAATTAAATGTGTCATGGCTTAATAAAAAACACAAAAAAAACAGCTAGATGTTCCACTGACACCAAAACCTGATTCCGTCTGTAAAGTCTGATGGTGGGAGCATCGTTCCTGCTTTGTTTCCTTATTACCTGGAGACAGGGTGGTGCTGCATCATCTAAACCTGTGTTCCAAAATCCTAACATCTCAAATCCAGCAGATAAAAGAACTCCGTGTTCTTCAAAACCAGGTTCTGAACGTACAGAGCTCTGTATAATCATTCATTCATTATTTTACTGTCGCTTCATCCTGGTCAGGGTCCCATTGAGTCCATTGGGTGAAAGGCAGGAAACACCCCAGACAGGTCACAAACACACTGACTGCATGTTTTGGACTTGTGGGGAAAAACCCACACAGACAAAGGAAGAACATGCAAAACTTCACACAGAAATGACCCGGACTGCTCCACCTGGGAATTAAACCCAGAATCTTCAGTGCTTCAGTACTACCCACAAAGACGCCCATCTGTACATCAATAATCAATCTTAAAAAACAATCATGTTAATAACAGTGTGTTCAGGTAGAAAAGGTTTCTGTTATTATGACTTATAATATTTAAATAATAATAATAATAATAATAATAACACATAATGATAATAAAAGTAAAACTCCATGAAATTCCAAAGCGGATGATAAATTGTGTTTGTTCAGTTTTTTTGCGGCTGCTTTTATTTAATCAACATGAATAAAAACGTTCCTCACAAAATATTTATAATAATAACATTAAAACCACCTCCTTGTTTCTACACTCACTGTCCATGTTATCAGCTCCACTTACCATATAGAAGCACTTTGTAGTTCTACAATTACTGACTGTAGTCCATCTGTTTCTCTACATGCTTTGTTACCCCCTTTCACCCTGTTCTTCAATGGTCAGGACCCCCACAGGACCCCCACAGAGCAGGTATTATTTAGGTGGTGGATGATTCTCAGCACTGCAGTGACACTGACATGGTGGTGGTGTGTTAGTGTGTGTTGTGCTGGTATGAGTGGATCAGACACAGCAGCGCTGCTGGAGTTTTTAAACACCTCACTGTCACAGCTGGACTGAGAATAGTCCACCAACCAAAAACATCCAGCCAACAGCGCCCCGTGTGCAGCGTCCTGTGACCACTGATGAAGGTCTAGAAGATGAGCGACTCAAACAGCAGCAATAGATGAGCGATCGTCTCTGACTTTACATCTACAAGGTGGACCGACTAGGTAGGAGTGACTAATAGAGTGGACAGTGAGTGGACACGGTATTTAAAAACTCCAGCAGCGCTGCTGTGTCTGATCCACTCATACCAGCACAACACACACTAACACACCAGCACCATGTCAGTGTCACTGCAGTGCTGAGAATCATCCACCACCTAAATAATACCTGCTCTGTGGGGGTCCTGACCATTGAAGAGGGGGCTAACAAAGCATGCAGAGAAACAGATGGACTACAGTCAGTAATTGTAGAACTACAAAGTGCTTCTATATGGTAAGTGGAGCTGATAACATGGACAGTGAGTTTTAATGTTATGGCTGATGGTGTATTTTCTCTGTTTACATCATTATAAAGTGCAGATGAATCAGCTGTAGATTCGTGTCGCTCAGAGAAAAGTAAAATAAATGAAATATGAGGATCAGGAGGTTTTAAACACGTCTGTATATTATTAATAATAATAAATAAATAAATGTAATTTATAATGATTTAATAAATAAATAAATAACTGATTGCTGTTAGATCAATGCTCGTGTTTCTGAACTCTCGACTCTTCAGTGTTTTACTGTTGATGTAAATGTGAGTGACGGTGGAACCATGTGGAGACTCTCAGACCGACTGAGTACACACGGAAACCTCTTCTCTTTAGCATGTTCTCTTCAGCATGTTCTTCTTAGCATGTTCTCTTCAGCATGTTCTTCTTAGCATGTTCTCTTCAGCATGTTCTCTTCAGTATGTTCTCCTCATTAGTTTTTGAGGCTACGCTGCCAAATAAAGTGAATGAAGCTTCTCCTCACTGTCTTCAACAGACGATTAAAGACCTTCAGCAGATCTGTACTAAACACTGAACCTGAACTAACCTGAACTAACCTGAACTAACTAACCTGCTTTAGCAAAACACCTGAACTTTTTCAGTAGATCTGTATGTTATGTAAATTAAACATTTACTGATGAAGCTCTTCTGGACGTCGTTCTGGATAAAAACTTCTGTTACGTGCTGAACATGTAAACGTCTTTATAAAGCAGCTTTATGTTTATAATGTCAGTATGTAGTACAATCAGAAATCCATTAGAACATTTCAGTTCCTCCTTAGTTCCTCCTCAGTTCCTCCTCAGTTCTTCCTCAGTTCCACCTCAGTTCCTCCTCAGTTCTTCCTCAGTTCCTCCAAGTTCCACCTCAGTTCCACCTCGGTTCTTCCTTAGTTCCTCCTCAGTTCCTACTCAGCTTTTATTTCCCTCTAAGGTTTTTGATCTTTATTGATCAGACTGAAGCTTTAGTTCATTTCTCTGTAGAATTAATTCTGTTCTCTCACACACTCGTTCTCCCTCGTTTGCTTCCAGGATCACGTCTCCTGTGGGCAGGTAAGTGTTTCCTGCAGGGTTCAGAGACACACACACACACCTGTAGGTTTAATATGAAACTAGTACTTAGAACTAGTTAGTACCACAGTACCTGAGTACCTGAGGGTCCATGATGGACGTGATGATGCTGCAATAAATAATCAACAGCATGGAGGAGAAAATCGTTCCATCATTACTTCTCCCACTGCATCAACTCAGAGCTGGTGAAACCCAGCAAACTCAGAAGGTCCTGATGCTGTTATTGCTTGGTGCTGCTGTATTGATTATTGAGGTTGTTGATCAGCTGTCCGTGTATTTATGATTTCTTTTTGATGGCTGCATTTTTTTTACTTCCCTCCATACGTAAAGAAAATTGTGTGTGTGTGTGTGTGTGTGTGTGTGTGTGTGTGAGAGTGTGTGTCTGTTACTGACTGACATTGGTTTTATGTATCGTCTGTATTTAGCAGGCAGACTGGTTACACTGGTTCCTTCCCTGGCAGGACAGCGGGGGTGTTGAGCGCCCCCTCAACCCCCCTCACCCGCTTTTCATCTACAGGAGGGTCACCTGAGAGCAAACCTGACAGGTAACACCACGCCCCCCTACACATCCGGATTCATATTATATTACATTCAGGATCCTACAGTCGGTCTGGAAATGATTCAATATCACTGCGTACAGGTCACCAGTTCATCACACACACACACTCACACACACACAATATCACTGCGTACAGGTCACCAGTTCATCACACACACACACACACACAATATCACTGCGTACAGGTCACCAGTTCATCACACACACACTCACACACACAATATCACTGCGTACAGGTCACCAGTTCATCACACACACACACTCACACACACAATATCACTGCGTACAGGTCACCAGTTCATCACACACACACACTCACACACACAATATCACTGCGTACAGGTCACCAGTTCATCACACACACACACTCACACACACAATATCACTGCGTACAGGTCACCAGTTCATCACACACACACACTCACACACACAATATCACTGCGTACAGGTCACCAGTTCATCACACACACACACTCACACACACAATATTACTGCGTACAGGTCACCAGTTCATCACACACACACACACACACACACACAATATCACTGCGTACAGGTCACCAGTTCATCACACACACACACACACACACACAATATCACTGCGTACAGGTCACCAGTTCATCACACACACACACTCACACACACAATATCACTGCGTACAGGTCACCAGTTCATCACACACACACACACACACACACACACACACAATATCACTGCGTACAGGTCACCAGTTCATCACACACACACACTCACACACACAATATCACTGCGTACAGGTCACCAGTTCATCACACACACACACTCACACACACAATATCACTGCGTACAGGTCACCAGTTCATCACACACTCACACACACAATATCACTGCGTACAGGTCACCAGTTCATCACACACACACACTCACACACACAATATCACTGCGTACAGGTCACCAGTTCATCACACACTCACACACACAATATCACTGCGTACAGGTCACCAGTTCATCACACACACACACTCACACACACAATATCACTGCATACAGGTCACCAGTTCATCACACACTCACACACACAATATCACTGCGTACAGGTCACCAGTTCATCACACACACACACTCACACACACACACTCACACACACAATATCACTGCGTACAGGTCACCAGTTCATCACACACACACACAATATCACTGCGTACAGGTCACCAGTTCATCACACACACACACTCACACACACAATATCACTGCGTACAGGTCACCAGTTCATCACACACACACACTCACACACACAATATCACTGCGTACAGGTCACCAGTTCATCAAACACACACACTCACACACACAATATCACTGCGTACAGGTCACCAGTTCATCACACACACACACTCACACACACAATATCACTGCGTACAGGTCACCAGTTCATCACACACACACACTCACACACACAATATCACTGCGTACAGGTCACCAGTTCATCACACACACACACTCACACACACAATATCACTGCGTACAGGTCACCAGTTCATCACACACACACACTCACACACACAATATCACTGCGTACAGGTCACCAGTTCATCACACACACACACTCACACACACAATATCACTGCGTACAGGTCACCAGTTCATCACACACACACACACACAATATCACTGCGTACAGGTCACCAGTTCATCACACACACACACTCACACACACAATATCACTGCGTACAGGTCACCAGTTCATCACACACACACACTCACACACACAATATCACTGCGTACAGGTCACCAGTTCATCACACACACACACTCACACACACAATATCACTGCGTACAGGTCACCAGTTCATCACACACACACACTCACACACACAATATCACTGCGTACAGGTCACCAGTTCATCACACACACACACTAACACACACAATATCACTGCGTACAGGTCACCAGTTCATCACACACACACACTCACACACACAATATCACTGCGTACAGGTCACCAGTTCATCACACACACACACTCACACACACAATATCACTGCGTACAGGTCACCAGTTCATCACACACACACACTAACACACACAATATCACTGCGTACAGGTCACCAGTTCATCACACACACACTCACACACACAATATCACTGCGTACAGGTCACCAGTTCATCACACACACACACTCACACACACAATATCACTGCGTACAGGTCACCAGTTCATCACACACACACACTCACACACACAATATCACTGCGTACAGGTCACCAGTTCATCACACACACACACTCACACACACAATATCACTGCGTACAGGTCACCAGTTCATCACACACACACTCACACACACAATATCACTGCGTACAGGTCACCAGTTCATCACACACACACACTCACACACACAATATCACTGCGTACAGGTCACCAGTTCATCACACACACACACACACACACACAATATCACTGCGTACAGGTCACCAGTTCATCACACACACACACACACACACACACAATATCACTGCGTACAGGTCACCAGTTCATCACACACACACACTCACACACACAATATCACTGCGTACAGGTCACCAGTTCATCACACACACACACTCACACACACAATATCACTGCGTACAGGTCACCAGTTCATCAAACACACACACACACACACACACACACACACACACACACACACACACACACACACAGACACAGTAGGGTGCAAAAATGCAATATTGTGCAAAGATACAAGTGATACAGTCATGGTGTTGGGGTTAATGTCATGTTGATGTGAGGTTAATGTGTGAGGTTAATGTGGTGTTGATGTGATGTTGGTGTCGGGGTTAAAGGTCGCCTCTGGGAGGTTTACTGTCCTCGTCGTACCGGCAGCACCAGGAGTCTCTGTGTGCAGAGCGAGAGCGGCGACGCCTGGAGAGAGAGGAACGACTACAGAGGATCGAACGAGAGGAGAGAACAAGATACAGGTGTGTGTTTATTATACACACACACACACACACACAGAAACGCACACACACACACACAGAAACGCGCACACACACACACACACAGAAACACACACAGAAACACACAGACACACACAGAAACACACACACACATAAACACACACATAAACACACACACACACACACACACACACAGAAACACACACACACACACACCTACACACACAGAAACACAGACACACCACACAGAAACACACACACACAGAAACACACACAGAAACACACAGACACACACACACAGAAACACAGACACACACAGAAACACACAGACACACACAGAAACACACACAGAAACACACACACACACACATAGAAACACAGACACACACAGAAACACACACACACAGAAACACACACAGAAACACACACACACAGAAACACACACAGAAACACACACACACACACACACACACAGAAACGCACACACACACACACACACAGAAACACAGACACACACAGAAACACACACACACAGAAACACACACAGAAACACACACACACAGAAACACAGACACACACAGAAACACACACACACAGACACACACACAGAAACACACACAGAAACGCACACACACACACACACATAGAAACACAGACACACACAGAAACACACACACACAGAAACACACACAGAAACACACACACACACACAGAAACACAGACACACACAGAAACACACAGACACACACAGAAACACACACACACACACACACAGAAACACACACACACACACACAAACGCACACACACACACACACATAGAAACACAGACACACACAGAAACACACACACACAGAAACACACACAGACACACACAGAAACACACAGACACACACAGAAACACACACACACAGAAACACAGACACACACAGAAACACACACACACAGAAACACACACAGAAACACACACACACACAGAAACACACACACACAGAAACACACACACACAGAAACACACACAGAAACACACACACACAGAAACACACACACACAGAAACACAGACACACACAGAAACACAGACACACACAGAAACACACACACACACAGAAACACACACACACACAGAAACACACACACACAGAAACACACACACACAGAAACACAGACACACACAGAAACACACACACACACAGAAACACACACACACAGAAACACACACACACAGAAACACAGACACACACAGAAACACACACAGAAACACACACACACAGAAACACACACACACAGAAACACAGACACACACAGAAACACAGACACACACAGAAACACACACACACAGAAACACACACACACACAGAAACACACACACACAGAAACACACACACACAGAAACACAGACACACACAGAAACACACACACACAGAAACACACACACACAGAAACACACACACACAGAAACACAGACACACACAGAAACACAGACACACACAGAAACACACACACACAGAAACACACACACACACAGAAACACACACACACAGAAACACAGACACACACAGAAACACACACACACAGAAACACACACACACAGAAACACACACACACAGAAACACAGACACACACAGAAACACACACACACAGAAACACACACACACACAGAAACACACACACACAGAAATACACACACACAGAAACACACACACACACAGAAACACACACACAGAAACACACACACACACAGAAACACAGACACACACAGAAACACAGACACACACAGAAACACACACACACAGAAACACACACACACAGAAACACACAGAAACACACACACATAAATACACACACACACACACACACACAGAAACACACACACACAGAAACACACACAGAAACACACACACATAAATACACACACACACTGAAACACACACACACATACAGACTAATTTGGGGCCAAATCATGTGTGTATATATAATGTATATAATGTATATAATGTATATATCATGATGTTGGTTTGTTGTGGTTGTTTTTGTTGGTTCCAGTCGAGACTGTGTGGAGAAGCGAGAGGAGGCCAGACATGCTCGTGAGGAGAGGTACGACACGCCCCCTAAATATGATCTAGTATCTCAGTCTCGTACATCCTGCACTGTAAACACTACTAACCCCCCCCCCCCACCGCCGTCTAAACTCCTTATATCACAGACGTCTGGTTAGAGGATCAGACGGGTCGGTTAACGACACCTCAGATAAATGATAAAAGATGATCGAGTCTGAATGGTTGTGGATCCGGGCGGGTCGTGGCAGATTCATACATTGTCCAATTAACATTGAAGTTCATCCAGGGCAGGTCCGAATGAACCAAAAACATCCAGCCAACAGCGCCCCGTGGGTAGCGTCCTGTGAGCACTGATGAAGGTCTAGAAGATGAGCGACTCAAACAGCAGCAATAGATGAGCGATCGTCTCTGACTTTACATCTACAAGGTGGACCGACTAGGTAGGAGTGTCTAATAGAGTGGACGGTGAGTGGACACGGTGTTTAAAAACTCCAGCAGCGCTGCTGTGTCTGATCCACTCATACCAGCACAACACACACTAACACACCACCACCATGTCAGTGTCACTGCAGTGCTGAGAATCATCCACCACCTAAATAATACCTGCTCTGTGGTGGTCCTGACCATTAAAGATCAGCATGAAAGGGGCTAACAAAGCATGTAGAGAAACAGATGGACTACAGTCAGTAATTGTAGAACTACAAAATGCTTCTATATGGTAAGTGGAGCTGATAAAATGGAAGTGAGTGTAGAAACAAGGATTTAATGTTATGGCTCATTGGTGTATATAACCAATAAAAATGCTCTTCTATTGTATTTCTCTCTACGCTCCCTCTGCTGGTCAAACATGGTAACGCAGAAGCACACGACAGCCTGACTCGCTGCCAAATTCATCCAGCAGCCACGTTACAGCTTCTAATGAATGGAAAACCACTTTGGGTTAATGATACTGGGAGAAGACCAGTGTTTTATGGACTTTTATGGTCACTAGCTGTGGTCAGTTATAATAACTAACAACAAATTACAGGATCATTCAACATTAACATTAATAAATAACATTACAGAGTTTTTACACAGATTCATGAATTATCTGAGGTACTGTACGTATATTTTTGACTTAGCAGATTTCAGTAGAATTTTCGTCCCATACAGATGAATGTAAAAGTTTGAACGGTACTCGTGCTAATAGCGGTTCTCCCGCGGTTCTCTCATGGTTCTCCCGCGGTTCTCTCACGGTTCTGTTTGTGCTTGTAGGTACAGCGAGGTGGAGCGCGTGGCGGCGGAGGAGTACAAGAAGGAGCGAGTAGCATCGGTACCGAGGGGTCGTACCGAAATCACCCTGAATCTGAGTCCACGCTCCTCCAGCAGCCCCCGCCCTCCCACAGTCACCTCCTCCACGGAGTCTCAGGAGAGGAGACGCCCCCTCCACGCCCACGCTGCTCCAGGTACGCTTCACCTAAAATCAATAATACACAAAACATACATACGTACCGGCGCTCATTACCAGTGTGTTTTAACTCGTCCAGGGTTTACACACGTTTACGGGTCACATCTTTTAAACATGTCCAGTTCCCATGCCGTGAATTTGGTGCAGTTGATGTTTAAGTTGTTTGTTAGCTGTGTCTCCTCGTCTCAGTTATTCACATATAAATGGTTCCATTTTATCCGATTATTTTATTTTATTTATTAACTTTTTTTTATTCGACCCTTCACTGCTGACTGAGGACGCCTCTCAACTGACATGCGCCCTCTCCGGCACGTACAGTCAGTACAGACTGCATTTTTCACCTGCACGAGTCGAGTTCATACACCGACGGGCACCGTGTATGGAGGGCCACACCCCCATCAGCATTATTCCTCAGCCCTGTGCTGGCGTCATCAGTCAGCCAGCAGGGGCTGCAGTCGCACCAGTTATGAGGATCTATGATCCGACTCTCTACCCTCTAACCCTGAACAACAGCCAAGGGCAGTGATAGCTCAGTGGTTAAGGTACTGGACTAGTAAACAGAAGGTTGCCGGTTCAAGCCCCGCCACCACCAAGTTGCCACTGTTGGGTCCCTGAGCAAGGCCCTTAACCCTCAATTGCTCATCGTGTTCAGCTCATTGTGTAAGTCGCTTTGGAGAAAAGCGTATGCTGAAAATGTAAATGCAGCTGTTTTGTAAAAGAGAGTCGCTGGTCGAGCGGGTGAGGCGTGTAACGGCTTCATTTAAGCTCTGAATTCAGATTTTAATCTCTTACAGTCGGGTGCTGTATTCATCATACTGCCAAAATTATTGGGACACCAGTTTTAATTCTGAATTGTAGATGTTTAGGCCCTTTTGAAGGATGCTTTAAAGTGACCCTACAAATGGCTGCTGTGAGCGGACCCACCCAGAGAGTGTGGAGATGAGGTGGAGAAGGTCTCGTTTCTTAATGAACCCTAAATTCAGTCCTATACAATTCTCATGCAAATTTACTGGCATGGCCAAAAGTTTTGGGACGTTCGAGTTCTAGTTCTAGTTCATATATTAAGGAAATATTTTGCTTCCAACTGTGCAGCAACAGTTTAGGGAAGATCATTTCCTGTCATACAAATGCTGTCATGTTTTGACTGAACGGCACAAATTCCCACACACACACAGAAACACTCTCTCTCACACACACACACAGAAACACTCTCTCACACACACACACAAACAAATATACACAAACAAAACACACACACAGAAAAACACACACACAGAAATACTCTCTCACACACACAAACAAATATACACACACAAAACACACACACAGAAACACACACACACACAGAAAAAAACACACACACACAGAAACACTCTCTCACACACACAAACAAATATACACACACAAAACACACACACATAGAAACACACACACAGAAACACACACACAGAAAAACACACACACACAGAAACACACACACACAGAAACACACACACACACACACACAGAAACAAATACACACACAGAAACACACACACAGAAAAAAACACACACACACACACAGAAACACACACACAGAAAAACACACACACACACACAAACAAATACACACACACAGAAAGACACACACACACACACAGAAACACTCTCACACACACACACACAAACAAACACACACACACAGAAACGTTTCCAAATATGGGCGTGGAAATGCAGGAATTTGGTGCAGTTGAGCGGCGCAGGGAAATGAGACGGCGTGCCGTTAGAAGATGAAAGCGAGCAGGTCGGACGGTGGCGATGAGGAAATGATAGCGAGCAGCCGTGCAGCGTTTCCTGCTGCAGTTCCAGAACCTCAAAGGAACCAGAATAATAATTATAATGATTATAATGGTTCTAACGACCTGCTCAGAACTCCTGGCAACCCAGAAACAAACACCACCTCGTTTTACTCCGAATTACTTCATTATTTACTGCTGATTACTGCAGACAGGATGTAAGTTTTGAAGGTTACCTGCTCTGTAGAACGTAGACGTGGAGGTTCTAATCCTACGTTCTTCACGTGTTCTTTATGTTCAGAAGCCGAGCCGGAACCGAGCCGGGCCGAGCCTCCCATCACGTCTCCCGCTGTGCCTGAGGAGGAGCAGAGACCCGTGGATGAGCAGGACATCACTCTGTCTCTCCTACAACCTGAGACGGAGGTGAAAGAGGAGCTGGAGGCAGGAGAGGATGCTGATGGAGAGAAGAGAGAAGAGCAGGAGGTGGAACCAGATGAAGACGTGAACCTGAATGACTCTGAGAGGGAAGAGGAACGTACGGAGACGGAAGCGTCGGAGGACGGGACGGGGACGGAACTGGACGTTGAGGAATGTGAGAAGGAGCAGGTCGTAGAGAGAGAGGCGGAGGAGACCACGGCACTCAGCGAGAAGGAACGACAGAACGAAGAACTGAACGAGAAGGACAACTGCTCGGCCTCCAGCATCTCCTCAGCCAGCAGCACCCTGGAGAGAGAGGAGCGTGAGGAGAAACGTCTCAACCACAACGACTCCGGTAAGAACAACAAACCTGCTGAGGAGTCGAGATCAGAACTCACGTCTTCCTCAATCATCTCAGATCAGAACCCACGTCTCACTCAATCATCTCAGATCATCTCAGATCTAAACCCACATCTCACTCAGTCATCTCAGATCATCTCAGATCTAAACCCACATCTCACTCAGTCATCTCAGATAATCTCAGATCTAAACCCACATCTCACTCAATCATCTCAGATCATCTCAGATCATCTCAGATCTAAACCCACATCTCACTCAGTCATCTCAGATCATCTCAGATCTAAACCCACATCTCACTCAATCATCTCAGATCATCTCAGATCTAAACCCACACCTCTCAGATCATCTCAGATAATCTCAGATCAAAACTCACGTCTCACTCGATCATCTCAGATCATCTCAGATCTAAACCCACATCTCACTCAATCATCTCAGATCATCTCAGATCTAAACCCACACCTCACTCAGATCATCTCAGATCTAAACTCACGTCTCACTCGATCATCTCAGATCATCTCAGAAAGGTTCCTGTCGAGCTTCAGCAGGTGTTTGAGATGTTCTGGTGGACAGTGATTGTACGTGACTCAGATTTTGCTTCTCTCTCTCAGGTCAGTGGTCTGAATGCATGAAGTCTGCAGAGACGAGCGAGCAGTGCGGCCTCAACAGCAGGCGCTTCATGTTGGACATGCTCTATTCCCACAACAGCAGGCCTGCAGAGCGTGAGGAGAAGGAGAGCGAGAAGCAGAACCAGGAGGAGTCCGAGCGTACAGACAAGGACTCGTCTCTGGACGGCCACGCCCGGCAGCAGGAGAGTGAGGAGAACGTGAAGAACCTGACGGATAACCAGGGTAACGTTCGCTCGGTGGCGGAGAAGTTCGCCGACCTGATAAAGGGCCGAGTCGAGACCGCTGAGAAGGAAAAAGCGCCGCCGGCCGCACCCCCTAAGAAGGAGTCGGACCACATTTGGGACCAGCTGATGGCCAGTCCGCGAGAACTTCGCATCAAGGAGATGGACTTCACCGACCTGGGGGAGGACGACGACGTGGACGTTTTGGATGCGGGGAATATTATGAGGTCAAATGACCACACGGTACCGCCTCCCCCTCCCCCGTACATACCAAACCTCCCACCTCCACCTCCTTTGTTTTGTTGCCCACCTCCTCCTCCAGTGCCGGGTGGGATGTTACCCCCGCCGCCGCCCTCGGTGCCCTCGATGCCACCTCCTCAGCCCGGTCGAGGAGAACCTCTGTTTCAGAAGAAGAGGAAAACCATCCGACTGTTCTGGTCAGAGGTTCGACCCTCAGACTGGCAGTACAGCAGCAACCAGAAACGCTGCCGGGAGTCACTGTGGTCCAAACTGGAACCGGTCAAGCTGGACACGTCCAAATTGGAGCACCTGTTCGAGTCCAAGTCCAAAGAGCTTCCTGTTACAAAGGTGAGCAGGAGCTTTAATCAACCACCGATCGTTAGAGATCCATAATTATCTGTGATCTTTTCATTACTGCTTATTTAAAATGGGTCGTTTATCCAGATGTGTTTGTACCACAGCAAAAACTCTACTGGGGTAAGAAAAGGTTTTAAATCTTTTGTGTGGGCGCTCGGGTGGCACAGCAGTTAAACACACCAGCACACCAGCACACCAGAGCTCCGGAATGAACTAGAACATCAACAACAACTTCAGCACCCAGCCACACACATGCTGTCATCTTTTGTACCACTGAACGGGCACAAATTCCCACACACACACTCACTTTATTTAAAGTCCTGTGAGAAGCTCCTCAGAGAAGCGGCCGTTGTTCTAAAATGATCACACAGACGGTCAGTCTGTTTGTTTTGGAGATGGGATGTCCGACAAGCTCACGGTCAGGCGTCCGAATACTTTTGGCCACCTGAAGAGTATGTGAAGTTACAACGACAGCACCTATACCAGTGGACAGAGGGAGGGAGGGAGGGCGGTAGGGATTCCTCATAACTGCTGCGGTTACGCCCTCTGCTGGCTGATCGATGGTGCGTGACTCTCTGTACGCGATACGGATCTCCATATGTACCTGGTTCGAGCAGGTGAAACGAAGTGGTCGGTACTGCACACGTGTCGGAGGAGGGGGCGTGGGTTAGTCTGTTTTACAACCACTTTAACCTGGTCAGGGTCACGGTGGGTCACGGTGGGTACAATTCACACCCCGGACTGGTCACTAGTCTTTGTACTGTGGGAGGAAACCGGAGCACCCGGAGGAAACCCACACAGACACGGGGAGAACATGCAAACTCCACACAGAAAGGACCTGGATCGTTCCACCTGGGAATCGAACCCAGGACCTTCTTGCTGTGAGGGGACAGTGCTACCCACCGAGCCCCCGTGCCGCCCTTTAAGGTGTTTTAATTCTGATTAATCCTAAGATCATGCAGTGATGGTGTGTGTTTGTGTCTCAGTGTGTGGTGATGATTGTTTTCCTGTCTCTCCCTCCTCTCTCTCGGTCTCTCTCTCTTTGTTTTCCTGTCTCTCTCTCTCGGTCTCTGTGAGTTTGGCAGTGATGGAGCTCCGTCTCGCCTCTCCTGTTCCAGAAATATCCTCCATCAGAGTTTATAAATAGGCCTCAGGTGCTGGCGTGTGTTTCCAGCAGCCTGCGTTTAGCGTAGCTCCCGCCGGCGCTCCTATCTCAGGAAGCCACGTCGCTGCTAATTACCCACATGAAAGAAATTCCATTCCTCTGGGTTTGAAGGTAGTCTGCAGTGAGCAGCACTGGAAATATTTGATAATCTGGGCTGGGAAACGCTAGATGAACATCAGAGTGAACCGCCGAGCTCGTGCAAACACATAATCAGAACCGAGTGGAGCGGCGCTGCCTGGACATGTGCTTCTGATGGGGACAGTTTAACTCTGCCACGGTCCAGAGTCCAAAATATTATAACGTAATAATAACGCAGGGATGGAACTCGCTTCCACACGCCGAGCTGCACGCTGGCACTGATTTACCCACGACCTGAGTGTGTAAAAACAAATCAAACCTGCAGCAGTTTAGTGCAGGCGTCTCTGCAGCTCTGCAGGGTTTAATATATCAGCTTTATTTTACATGTTTATTTAAATTAATGTGAAATTCTGTCTGTTTTAACTAAGAAATCTGTTACTGGTGGAATCTTCCACTCTCCTACAAGCACACCGACAGGAGTGTATACGAGTGTTTATTATTTCCTGTGTTATCACATTCAGTCTCTGTGTGAGACGGTCGGTTCGATCCTTTCTACAGACAATCCAGTCTGAGCTCCTTCATTAAGGGTTTTTCCACCACGTGTGGCAGTAATGAGATACAGTAACATCAACACCATCAACACCGACAACATTATCAACACCATCACCACCATAAACACCATCAACATTATCAACACCATCACCACCATAAACACCATCAACATTATCAACACCATCACCACCATAAACACCATCAACATTATCAACACCATCACCACCATAAACACCATAAACACTATCAACACCATCACCACCATAAACACCATAAACACCATCAACATTATCAACACCATCACCACCATAAACACCATCAACATTATCAACACCATCACCACCATAAACACCATAAACACCATAAACACTATCAACACCATCACCACCATAAACACCATCAACATTATCAACACCATCACCACCATAAACACCATCAACATTATCAACACCATCACCACCATAAACACCATCAACATTATCAACACCATCACCACCATAAACACCATCAACATTATCAACACCATCACCACCATAAACACCATAAACACTATCAACACCATCACCACCATAAACACCATAAACACCATCAACATTATCAACACCATCACCACCATAAACACCATCAACATTATCAACACCATCACCACCATAAACACCATAAACACTATCAACACCATCACCACCATAAACACCATCAACATTATCAACACCATCACCACCATAAACACCATCAACATTATCAACACCATCACCACCATAAACACCATCAACATTATCAACACCATCACCACCATAAACACCATCAACATTATCAACACCATCACCACCATAAACACCATAAACACTATCAACACCATAAACACAATCAACACCATAAACACTATAAACACCGTCAACACTATAAACACCATAAATACCAACACTATAAACACCGTCAACACTATAAACACCATAAATACCAACACTATTAACACCGTCAACACTATAAACACCATAAATACCAACACTATAAACACCGTCAACACTATAAACACCATAAATACCAACACTATAAACACCGTCAACACTATAAACACCATAAACATTGTCAACACTATAAACACATAAATACCAACACTATAAACACCGTAAACACTATAAACACCATAAACATTGTCAACACTATAAACACCATAAATACCAACACTATAAACACCGTCAACACTATAAACATTATAAATACCAACACTATAAACACCGTCAACACTATAAACACCATAAACATTGTCAACACTATAAACACCATAAATACCAACACTATAAACACCGTAAACACTATAAACACCATAAACACCATCAACACTATAAACACCATAAATACCAACACTATAAACACCGTCAACACTATAAACACAAGCAACACCATAAATACCATCAACACCATAAATACCATAAATACCAACACAATAAACACCGTCAACACTATAAACACAAGCAACACCATAAACACTATCACCACCATAAACACCATAAATACCAACACTATAAACACCATCAACACTATAAACACAAGCAACACCATAAATACCATCAACACCATAAACACCATCAATACCATCAACACCATAAACACTATCAACACCATAAACACTATCAACACCATAAACACTATCAACACCATAAACACTATCAACACCATTAACACTATTAACACTGTCAACACCATCAACACCGTTGCTCGTTCAGTAATCAGAGTTCGGTTTTACTTCTGCAGACAGAACACCATCGTCTCCAGGTCCTGATTCATCCAGACCTCCACTCTTCACTGCTGGATTGATTATTAATTAGATGTAATAATTTCATGATCTGTAAGTAAATAAAAACCTGCTGAATTTTTCACTAATAATGATTTTATCTGACAGAAAACAGCGGCGGACGGTAAACGACAGGAGATCATCGTCCTCGACTCCAAACGAAGTAACGCCATCAACATCGGCCTGACGGTTCTTCCTCCGCCCCGCACCATCAAAACAGCCATCCTCAACTTCGACGAGTACGCTCTCAACAAGGAGGGGATCGAGGTAACCCTAACCCTAACCCTAACCCCCTCATCATTTTACTTCAGCTGGGTGATGGTTTAGAAACACAACACACACTTGTGGATTCTGGGAATGATTTCCTGGGGTTGGTTTGTTCCTCCTTTATTGTTAAAAATACAGAAGAATATTACAGTTTTATATGTTTTTATAAAGCTTAAACTCTCTCTCTCTCTCTCTCTCTCCAATCATTCAGTCATTGATGTTCCTGCCTGGTCTGGTATATAAAAGCAGATTTCTGGGTTTGCAGCAGATTCTCTCTCTCACTTTCTGCTGCGTTTGCACTTTCTGTGTTTATTTGAAGTGGCTGTTTAAAATAATCCCACATTCACATTTCATCTGGAATTTCACAAATAGAATCATTTTATCCTCCATAAAGGACTCGGTCAGCAGAGAGGGACACGGTTCACCCTCCTCAGCTATAACTGGTTCAGCGCCGGACTCACATGCGAGGTTCCGAGTCATTTCACACCACAATATCAACCTGATGAAAAGGAAAATGTTTAAATACAGATGATAAAGTTCACGACGTCCTTCTGAGAGCCGCTGGATTTTCGTCTCGCTCACGGAGACGATGAGAAACACCAAAATAAATACAGACGTCATTTATAATATTTCTCATACAAAAACACATTTATAAAACGATTCATTTGAGCGCCGAGGTGGCGCAGAGGGATATTTTTACATTTTACATGTTCAGCAGACGCTTTTATCCAAAGCGACTTACAGCACTGTGACAGTAACAGTCTAAGCAATTGAGGGTTAAGGGCCTTGCTCGAGGGCCCAACAGTGGAAACCTAGCAGTGGAGCTTGAACCGGCAACCTTCTGGTTACTGGACCAGTACCTTAACCACTGGGCTACAGCTGCCCTGTATTCCGGTTGCACACCAGCGCCAAGATTCTGAACTCCTCGGTTCAAAACTGGGTGTTGCCACCGGTTGGGACGCCATCTAGCGGGCATAATTGGCAGTGCCTGCAGCAGACACGGTTCTGCTAGGGCGGGATGATCGGACTATGTGGGCGGGGTCTTTAAACACTGTGTAAGATCTCTGATTGGCAGATTGAGGCGCCTGTGCAGAGTGCATGTTTGGAAAAGGGTTCCGCTAAGGGCTGAGCAGCAATATACCCTCCTCACCTACAATCAGGGATCCACCAGCAGGGGGAGACAAACTGACCACGATAAATCGGGACAAAAATGGGAGAACATGCAAAAATAAAATAGAAAAAAATTAATAAAAAAAGATTCATTTGTACTAAATTATAATCCAGGTGCACAACTGTCCAAATGTATTAAAATATTAATTATTATTATTATTGTTCTAATTATTTATATTATGTTTGTGTGTCAGTCACTTTAAATGAGCAACAAACTAGTGACAGATTAAAGGAAACCTACAGAAACACTCGGTGAAGTGCTGAAGATGATAAATGAATCCTTATAGAATCCTGTTGGTGAATCAGTTGGCGCTGGAGTTGAAATGCCCGTAACCGTTTTCTCCATCACCCCGTCTCACCGTCTACATTCCTGTTCCTCCAGAAAATCCTCACCATGATCCCTACGGAGGAGGAGAAGCAGAAGATCCAGGAGGCACAGTTGCTGAACCCTGACGTTCCTCTGGGCAGCGCTGAGCAGTTCCTCCTCACGCTCTCATCCATCAGTGAGCTATCGGCCCGCCTGCACCTCTGGGCCTTCAAGATGGACTACGATGGTTTAGAAAAGGTGAAAACACAGCACTGTACTGGTGTATTTGTTCGTTTGTTGGGAGGTATTGGTTGTGTTTATGTCACCTTTTATCAACGATTATTACACTTAGACATTGTTTACACAGCACACAGGAGTGATTTTCTGATTTCCTGAAATATTTTGACTCATTAAACCCTGATGTACCAAAGTGTAAAGAAACTTTACTGCTTTTTTTTGTTTGTTTATTAGGATTTTAACGTAAGTAAGTAAGTAAGTAAGTAAACCTTTATTTATATAGCACTTTTTTAAGGCAATGCTACAAAGTGCTTCACAATCAATAAGATCAATGAGATATGATATGAATAAAAGAAATAAAACACATATAAAATACATATAAAACCAGTAAAGCTACCCAGATATATCCATGGGTGAAATAAAAACTGACATAAATTATCCAAACAGTGCAGCTTCATCTAATAAACCATAAAACAGGAAACGTCATCTAGAGTCCATTCTCAAAGGCCAAGGTATAAAAATATGTCTTAAGCCTTTTTTTAAAAATCTCCTTTGACCCAGTAAGTCTAATATCCACGGGCAGGGTATTCCACAACTTAGGAGCATACGCAGAAAACGCACAGTCTCCCTTCCGTTTCCGCTTTGTCCTAGGGACAACTAAAAGCCCCTGACTGGAGAACCTCAGAGCCCTGGCACCGGAATACGGCACTAAAAGGTCAGAAATATATTCTGGTCCATCACCATGCACCGCCTGGAATGTTAAAACCAAGATTTTAAACTGAACTCTAAAAGCAACAGGCAACCGGTGCAGCGATGCCAGTATGGGGGTAATATGCTCCCGTCTTTTAGTCCTAGTGAGTACTCGGGCGGCTGCATTTTGGACCAATTGCAGCCGTGCCATTTCCCCTTGACTCAGACAAGTAAAGAGAGCATTACAGTAATCTAGACGTGATGATACAAAAGCATGAATAATCCGTTCTGTATCCTGGAAGGAGAGCATTTTTCTGATCTTAGCAATATTTCTCAATTGAAAATAACCAGCCTGTACCAGCTTTGTTACATGCATTGAGAAACTCAGCTCAGAATAAAAAATAACACCAAGATTTCTGGGGTAAGGATCTGACTGTATAGTAACGTGATGTTTTACACGTGGTTACATCATGACAGGAACGGTAGTTACTCGTTACACAAGATTCATCAGTTCACAAGGTTACATCGAACATAGTCATGGACAATCTACTATCACCAATTCATCTCACTTGCACGTCTTTGGACTGTGGGAGGAAACCCACACAGACACAGGGAGAACATGCAAACTCCACACAGAAAGGACCCGGACCACCCCAACTGGGGATTGAACCCAGGACCTTCTTGCTGTGAGGCGACAGTGCTACCCACTTAGCCACCGTGCCACCCAAACTTTACTGCTGGTGTTACAGCGTTCTATTAAGTACAACAGGATGTGGAATTCTATACTGGGTTATACACCGATCAGCCATAACATTAAAACCACCTCCTTGTTTCTACACTCACTGTCCATTTGATCAGCTCCACTTACCTTATAGAAGCACCTTGTAGTTCTACAATTACTGACTGTAGTCCATCTGTTTCTCTACATGCTTTGTTACCCCCTTTCACCCTGTTCTTCAATGGTCAGGACCCCCACAGAGCAGGTATTATTTAGGTGGTGGATGATTCTCAGCACTGCAGTGACACTGACATGGTGGTGGTGTGTTAGTGTGTGTTGTGCTGGTATGAGTGGATCAGACACAGCAGTGCTGCTGGAGTTTTTAAACACCGTGTCCACTCACTGTCCACTCTATTAGACACTCCTACCTAGTCGGTCCACCTTGTAGATGTAAAGTCAGAGACGATCGCTCATCTATTGCTGCTGTTTGAGTCGCTCATCTTCTAGACCTTCATCAGTGCTCACAGGACGCTGCCCACGGGGCGCTGTTGACTGGATGTTTTTGGTTGGTGGACTATAATCAGTCCAGCAGTGACAGTGAGGTGTTTAAAAACTCCAGCAGCGCTGCTGTGTCTGATCCACTCATACCAGCACAACACACACTAACACACCACCACCATGTCAGTGTCACTGCAGTGCTGAGAATCATCCACCACCTAAATAATACCTGCTCTGTGGGGGTCCTGTGGGGGTCCTGACCATTGAAGAACAGGGTGAAAGGGGGTAACAAAGCATGTAGAGAGACAGATGGACTACAGTTAGTAATTGTAGAACTACAAAGTGCTCCTATATGGTAAGTGGAGCTGATAAAATGGACAGTGAGTGTAGAAACAAGGAGGTGGTTTTAATGTTATGACTGATCGGTGTATATTTCTACCTTATTTAGTACCTGCACCCACATTTAAGCCAAAATCCTTAAAGAGTTTGGACAGTAATAATGAGACACTAATCAGACGATCAGACTGTGATGATGGATGAATCGTCTCTCTCAGGAGGTGGCCGAGCCTCTACAGGACCTGAAAGAGGGCATGAGTGAGCTGGAGAAGAACCGGACGCTGCGTTTCATTCTGTCCACGCTGCTCGCTATCGGCAACTTCCTCAACGGATCGAACGTGAGTGACCCCGCCATCCTCTCTCACCGTCCTCTCTCACTGTCCTCTCTCATCATCCTCTCTCACCGTCCTCTCTTATCGTCCTCTCTCACGTCCTCTCTCTCTGTCCTCTCTCACTGTCCTCTCTCATCGTCCTCTCTCACTGTCCTCTCTCATCATCCTCTCTCACTGTCCTCTCTCACCATCCTCTCTCATCGTCCTCTCTCACTGTCCTCTCTCATCATCCTCTCTCACTGTCCTCTCTCACCCTCCTCTCTCACTGTCCTCTCTCACCGTCCTCTCTCACTGTCCTCTCTTACCGTCCCCTCTCGCCGTCCTCTCTCACTGTCCTCTCTTACCGTCCCCTCTCGCCGTCCTCTCTCACTGTCCACTCTCACTGTCCTCTCTCACCGTCCTCTCTCACCATCCTCTCTCTCCATCCTCTCTCACCATCCTCTCTCACTGTCCTCTCTCACCCTCCTCTCTCACTGTCCTCTCTCACCATCCTCTCTCACCGTCCTCTCTCACCATCCTCTCTCACTGTCCTCTCTCACCCTCCTCTCTCACTGTCCTTTCTCACCGTCCTCTCTCACTGTCCTCTCTTACCGTCCTCTCTCACTGTCCTCTCTTACCGTCCTCTCTCACTGTCCTCTCTTACCGTCCTCTCTCACTGTCCACTCTCACTGTCCTCTCTCTCCATCCTCTCTCACCATCCTCTCTCACTGTCCTCTCTCACCCTCCTCTCTCACTGTCCTCTCTCACCCTCCTTTCTCACTGTCCTCTCTCACCATCCTCTCTCACCATCCTCTCTCACCATCCTCTCTCACTGTCCTCTCTCACCCTCCTCTCTCACTGTCCTTTCTCACCGTCCTCTCTCACTGTCCTCTCTTACCGTCCCCTCTCGCCATCCTCTCTCACCATCCTCTCTCACCGTCCTCTCTCACCATACTCTCTCACTGTCCTCTCTCACCGTCCTCTCTCACACATTCTGAGCTCATGATGAGAATGAAGGAGGTGCAGAAGTTTTAAACTGTTTATTTCAGTAAGCGGTGAGTGTAGGAGGAGAACAGAACCGTCTCTCTCACATCACGTCGTGGATTTTTCTTTAAGGCTCGTGAGTTTCAGTCGTTCAGAATAACGAAGCGTTTACGTGAGAGAGCGTGAGAGTGCCGGACGTCCCCGCCGTACATTTCTAAACCGTCTCTGTTATTGTTTAATGGAGCTGATTAGAATGTCCTGAGCTGCAGCTGAATAACGTCCACAAACACTGGAGACGCCTCTGAGTACAGCTCAGTTATAAACATCATTTCCTCGGATCCGTCGTGTTTGATCCAGGTGGATGTGAAGAGGTCAGAAGTTTACGTACACCACCAATATGGAGATTCTGATGATGTTTTCCCTGTTTAAATGCTTTTACTAATTCAGGATTATTATTATTATTATTATTATTATTAATTATTACAGGTTTTTATCTCCCGGGTTAAAA
>NC_085990.1:340000-435000 GCF_030014385.1 Trichomycterus rosablanca
AACAGTCCGTCATTACAAAACTCCATTCTCATACCCGACAGGTGAGCATCATTCTGACAATCCACTCAGTGGTCCTACAGAAAAGCTCCACTGGAGTAAATTTGTACCTTCCTGCACCTTAGTATGTGTACTATGTCATTGTAGAGTAAATTGGAGTATTAGTGAGTATGAATCCTTGTTTTCATCTGATGCCTTTTGTCTTCTCAGAAAACTGAGTACTGTAATATAAACATGAACTAAAAGTTCCCTCGTGATGAAACTAAAGGCTTTTACAGAGAACAAACTGTACAATTGTGTAAATTACATGTTAGTTTTTGAGTATGTTTTATTTGTTTTGTTTTTTTGTATAGAACAGTGTATTATAGATGAGAGGCGATGTTATTTCTGTGAGAATTGTAATTTAAGAGAGAATAAAGAAAGCCATGCATGGTTAAAACGAACGTCAGATGGAATATGAGACACGAGAGGGATGTTGTGATGTCGGTTAAAATGCTCAGTGGATTTTGCTTTTGTTTAATGATGTGTTAAATTTGCACAGACTTGAAACTGTTGGTTATTGTACCAGACGCCCTTTTACTCCTGAATGAACGCAGGAGAGATCATCCAGATTATTGCACTTAAATATACGAGTCAAGGTCAAGTGATGGGTGCCGTAAAGTGGGTATTGAGTACCTAGAATGTGAATTTAAGTAAATTTTAAGACTTCCAGCAAAAACTATAAACTGTAAAATTCTGCAATTAAAAGCTTTTGTGATGCATTAAAGAGATGACATGTCGGAACGTTTGTGATAGAAAGTCGTGATTTGCTAGGAAGAAACGTTGATTTGAGGGTTTGCAATTAAGGAAATTTCCTTCTGCTTAAAGAAAACACGTTTTATTCTGCATTTAAAACGACTTTTAGTTAAATATAAGAACAGAACTTGAACAGAAGTGATTCGCTTCATGATCAGTTGCAGCTAAAACACTAGACATAGTGGTGGACGGATCGATACAAATATCGATATTATCGATACCAACATTGGTATTGGTATCGGATCGATACTAGTGTGATGGGATCGATACTTTAGTTTTACTTTTTCTCCACTACATTCAGCACGTTTCTCCCGTTTTGTCAGAAAGTAAAGATCATGTGTGTACAGACTCGCTCCTCTCACATCTTACATGCTCACCTCGCTCCTCCCCTCCGGCTCTGCTGGGTTTACTGTGGTACCATCACGCTGTACATTAGTAGGCATTGTAAGATTGTAAGTTTTTGAATACTTTGCTTTGCACATACAGAAATAGTGGAAATTTTATGGGAATAATAGTGTAAACTACACATACGTAAAGTACAGACGCACCTTATGCACATGAATCGGAGCATGCGCAGTGAGGCTGTTGTTCTGTGTTTTGGTGAATGAGAGCTCTTTTCTTTTGACTTTGTGCTTATAAATGTAAACAGAATAGCATCGATTTTTATTTTAAATGAACAAGGACACATATATTCGGTCACTATTAAAAATGTACAAATGTATTCACCCAGCAAACACAACTATGTGGTATGAGTTAGCCGCTTTGTAGTGATACGCCCTGATGGTAACGTTGTGAGAAAGTAAAGCACCAGAAACAAGAAATCTGACCACTTTAAACAACTGATTTTATTTACAACCCTACTGAGAGCAGCTACTTACAAACAATTATGTATTACAATAATACACTTAAATGTCATGAAAATTCATTTAGATTTAGCAATTTGAAGATGCATCTACCTTAATTATTACAAAGTATCTGTATCGATATCGGCGATACTGGCCCTGTATTTACTTGGTATTGGATCGATACCAAATTTTGCAGTATCGCACACCATTAACTAGACATGTTAAATTCATGCGCATGCACCATCACAGCATTACCGACAGATGTCGCCAGAGCGACAATTAAAAATACAATGTATATATTTGTCGCCCCCTGCCGGTGGAAATATAAAATTACATCTCGAGGTGATTTAACGTGAAATGATCAGGGTCCTGATTCTGTTGTACCAATTATTAGTCCGTGGATTCTTCTAACAAGTGGACGTGCATTGGCACCTCTGCCAGGGTATGTGCCAGCCTTAAATCTGTAGCACAGACCAGCATTTCAAGTCACATATTGTCGGAAGAATATTGACGCCTCATTCCAGTTACTGGATTTGAAAGTAGGGAGAGCGCCGCCATCTTACTGCATTTATGTACAATTTAAACCAGTTTTAGCCACTGACAAACACAAAAATACCAACTTTAAAACTCTATTACATCAAGTGAAAAAGCTAAAGCTCATCTATAACAGTGCTCCGCAGAGTGAGAACCTATGACCTGCTGATACAGTGGCTGAAATCTGTTTTCTTCTGAACCAGAATGTTAAACCAAAAGCACCCAGCAGGTCGACAGCACACCTTCAGATGTCAATCAGGGAGACTGTCACTGAAGCAAGGTACAAACCACAATCACAGGAACATTAAGGCTGCAGTAAATATCAGTGATTGTCTTTTATTCACAAAAATAAAATTAGAAAAATAAAAATATAGATAGATAGATAGATAGATAGATAGATATCTCCTAAATCCCAATTTATGCATCAATGGTACCTTCACACATATGCAAGTCACCCATGCTGATGGCACTGATGCCCCCACGTACCATGAAAGATGTTGGCTTTTGCACCTTTTACTGATAACAGTATGGATGTTTTTTTGTATCTGGCACAGAGAACTCGATGTCTGATTTCCTGGTCTCATTTGACCACAGCACACGAGCCCACTCTGCAGCGTTTCTTTATAGAATTTATGTACTTTCTCTTTGTAAAATAGAGTTTTAGGTTACATTTCTTAATGCAGTGGCGGCCTGTGTTAAGTAAGGATGGTTTTCTGAAGTATATTTATCACAGTGAAATGAATTTCTCATGCAGTGCTGTCTGAGGGCTCCAGGATCACACACATTCAGTAGTGGTTTCTGTTCTTGCTGTACAAAAGCCTGTTAGATTTTGTGGAAAACCGTAACAACAATTAGGATAAAGCCCTGTTTCAAATGTATTTGTACTAATTTCTAGCTTTTAAAACTAACTGGAAAGAAAACAATGAATGACTTAATTATTTGAGATTAGGTAACTCACTTGAATTAAACTTTATTCAGTAAAGATTAACAGGACCTGCCTCCAATATAAACTAACCGTCATTACCATGTATAACCACCAGAGGGCAGTGTGTTATAAACCTGTATTACAGTACAGCTTCTCAGAGGCCCAATATTTAAAGTCATCATTACTACAAACAAACACTTCAGCTTTAATTTAAAGTGGATTCAGAAAATATTCAGACCCTTGACTTGTTACACACTCTTCCAACAGCTCTGTTTACACTGAGGCGAGCTTATTAGATCACACGAGCGCACTGATTTCTATTTCTCAGGTGTATAAAACACACTGATTCAAAATTATTTTTATTATTGTATTTTATATTTTTGTTTTCATCAACCGCTATGTCCTGGTCAGGGTCACGGTACCACCAGGAACACCCTGGACAGGATGCCAATCCATCACAAGGCTTTGGTCATCCTCTTTTTTAATAAAGTAAAGATTTTATTTACATGTAAAACGATTTAAATAATTATAAACCTTTTTAATTATACAATGGTTTCAGACCCCATGACTTTTTGCACATTATCATGTTCTAGATTTAATTTAGTATAGACATAACTGCCCTTTTTACCAATCAATCTACACTTAAACACTTATTATGACCAAGAAAAAAACAGGTATTTAATGTTTTTTAAAATAAAAACCAAACACTGACATCTTTCTTTTTTAGTATTCAGACCCTTTGTTTAATTTAAGTATTAGTTTTTAAGTATTTTCGGCTGTAGACTGAAACATTAATGCTTTATTAAAAGCCCTGAGTTCTTTATTTTATGTTATTGTGCAATTCCACATTAAAACAATTTCATAAAAGTTAAGACAGTAGATAAAGTCTGTACCTGCCAATTTTCTCGTCAGGTTTTTCACATTTTTGTGAGAATACAATCAAAACAGAAATGTATGAGATCAGGCAGAAATCTTAGTGATGGATGTGGCTGAAACACCTAAATCTGACAAATCTGAAGTGTATTCATGTACTAATGTTCATAACGTGTGTTAACATTTACATAAATGGACCCTATAGCTACAGGTATGGACGTTGTACAGCTTATACACTTTCCTAAACCATAACCAGCGTTCTTTACCTACTACTGACCTTTAATCAGTCAGATAAGATCTCTTATCAATCTGGGAACAGTATCAGCTCGATCTGAACAGTGGATTTGATTATGGCAGCACAAGTGAACACAGAACTACAGATAATGTTCAGCACAGCATCAGAGACGGTGCAGAACCATCCAGGAAATTACCTGCTGGGGTCGGACAGAGAGCAGGGTCAGATATTGTACAGCACCAGTGGAGATGAGAGGGTTAAGGGCCTCGCTCAAGGGTCCAACAGTGGCTGCAGTCGAGATTCAAACTCACAACCTTTCAACTGATATCCTAACGCTCTACCCACTGAGGTACCACCGTCCTGTGGTGATCGTAACATCCAGTCACGCACCCCGTTATACTGCTCAGTCTTAACATTCTGTACCCTCGCCCGGTCTTAAAGGGCAACAATAACCCGCCTTCAATAAACCCCGAAAATAAAGCAGCTCAATTAGATTTATAACCCAAAACCTGCAGAGAACAGAGAAACAACCCGTCATTCAAACTAAATATTAGAAACAAAGCAACAAATTAAAAACACAAAACATCCACAACCCACAACGGAGAACAACGGAGGTGGACTGAACATCCAGGGTCACTCTAGGAAAAGTCAAATCTCAGATTGAATTAAGATTGAGAGATTTTATCTGCTGATAATCATATTAGTGGGTAAGTTTTGGCTCTTAAGACGACATAATCACCGTTTACAAACAGAACGGATTAATTTCACCCTTGTGTCGTCTTAAGAGCCAAAACTGATCCTCCAGTGTGATTATCAGCAGATAAAATGAGATTTTGTTCTGTCCACCTTTGTTGTGGATGTTTTGTGTTTTTTGTTGCTTTGTTTCTAATATTTTGGACGCCCTCTTATTTGGGATTGTCCCCCTCTTTTTAGCCTAGGTATCGTTCTACCTGGGTTCTATTCCTATCCTGCAGGAGTGATGGATCGAGCCTGGCTAGAGAGACTCCAGCTCCATTATAGAGACCCTAACGATGGTATATTTACTCTTTATATTCTTAGTTTGATTGTATATTTATTCTTTTCCTTAAAAATAATGAGTTGTGTTGTCTTAAATCCCCTCAATCTGATTTAAACCTGAGATTTGACTTTTCCTAGAGTGACCCTGGATGTTCAGTCCACCTCCGTTGTTCTCCGTTGTGGGTTGTGGATGTTTTGTGTTTTTAATTTGTTGCTGTGTTTCTAATATTTTGTCCACCCTGACTCCAGCCCCTTTACAGACAGAATTAGTTCTTGATAGAGACCCTAACCATGATAGTGTTTTAGACCTAAACTGGTTCATGATGGTCTTTTATAAACCACCAGTTAATCCAGTATGATTTCTATACAGGAACTCCTGATCTCTGTATCCTCGCAGCACTGAAGGAACGAACGGCGAGATAAAAATCTCGATTCCTAACTTACAGACGCTCGACTCTTTGTTCTTTACGTCCAATCACGTGCTGCGTTCCCAAGCTAACTCGACGTGGAATATTGGACTCTCGTTAAATTTACTACTACAGTGAGATAGTTAAGATCGTTATCGCGTGTTCATTAACCGCTCGTTTCTGTTACAGTAATGAGTTCCAAGAAACGACCAGGATGCTTAATGTTGAAACCTCGATCACGTTTTTATGTGCTGCAATTATCATTTCATCAATTACTGACTTGGTAGGAGTGTGTGTGTGTGTCACCGGTGTGTGTGTGTGTGTGTGTGAGTGATCTCAGGCCTCTGATGTACTTTTGCCATGCATGATTAAGCTGAGTTAGGCTGACGGGGTAGATTCTGGTTATGGGGGGGCGTCCTGACCTGACACGGTGCTAAAGTTCACTCTATATAAACACACACATTCACCTGGAACAGCAGATTCAGGTCTGTTACCTGGTACCTCCACCCTCCACCCTGTACCCAACTCCATTCACATCCAGAAACACCCACAGCCCAGGTATCACCCAGATCCTCCCAGGCAGCTGGAACCGAACCTGAAACCATGAGGCTGACGCTCCCTAACCCGGGTCTGGAGGATCGGATCCTGAGCCACGCTGAGCTGGAGAAGCTGGAGGTGGAGGAGGCCGGAGAGAGGCCCAAATGGGACAACAAGGCTCAGTACATGCTCACCTGTGTGGGATTTTGTGTGGGACTCGGGAACGTCTGGCGCTTTCCGTACCTGTGTCAGAGCCACGGGGGAGGTAAGAGACTCCATCTGAGGCTTCATCTGATTTATTATTATAGAACTGTAAAAAATTAAGTATAATAGTTTGTTAATAGCCACAACTCACTAAATTATCATGAATATACAATCAAACTAAGAATATAAAGAGTTAATATATCATCGTTAGGGTCTCTATCAGGAACTGTAACAGGACTGGACTGCAGGATAGGAACAGAACCCAGGTAGAATGATACCACTAACACAAAAAGAGAGACAGGTAGATAGATAGACAAACAGACCGACAGACCGACAGGTAGATAGATAGATAGATAGATAGATAGATAGATAGATAGATAGATAGATAGATAGATAGATAGATAGATAGATAGATAGATAGATAGATAGATAGATAGATAGATAGATAGATAGATAGATAGATAGATAGATAGATAGATAGATAGATAGATAGATAGATAGATAGATAGATAGATAGATCCACAACCGAGAATATGGACAGAGCAGAAATGTGAACTGGATGTTGTGATATGACAGGGACAGAAGCTCAGTGGTTAATGTACTGCTCTACTAATCAGTCGGTTGCCAGTTCAAGTCCCACCACAGCAAGTTGCTTAACTTTCAATTGCTTGAACTGTATTCAGTCAAAATTGGATAAAATCGTCCATTAAATGCCGTGAATGTAAATGTCAGGCTGCCGGCACTATGCAAGTGTAATCTGTAAATGAACCGGTGGTTGTACGGGGGAACCTGACTCTCTGCTCTCCCACATGAGGCCCTTCTGTTTATTCCCATAAATAAACATTTAATAATAAATCTAACATTTAGCTTTAGTAATTACATTTAATTTACATAATTTAGTCGTTTAGCAAGGTGGGCGTGGTCAGGCCAAGATCAAAGTGCAAAAACTTGTCATTTGGAAATGAATTCTCACTCACTCACGGTCTTAACCTCTTATCCAGTCAGGGTCGTGGGGGGTGCTGGAGCCTATCCCAGCTTTTCAATGGGCGCAAGGCACACAGTAACACCCTGGACGGGGCGCCAGTCCATCGCAGGGCACACACACACACACACACACACACACATTCACCTATAGGGCAATTCAGTGTCAACTTATTAACCTCACTTGCATGTTTTTGGACTGTGGGAGAAAACCGGAGCTCCCAGAGGAAACCCACGCAGACACGGGGAGAACATGCAAACTCCACACAGAAAGGACCCAGACCGCCCCGCCTGGGGATCAAACCCAGGACCTTCTTGCTGTGAGGTGACAGTGCTACCCACCGAGCCACCGTGCCGCCCCAAAATGAATTCTAGTTTTATAAATATAATAGAACGTCCCTGCATGTGCGGAAATTAAGTATTTAGTATCAGTGATAGCCTAGTGGTTGGGATGCTGGACTAGTAATCAGAAGGTTGCTGGTTTGAGCCCCACCACTGCCAAATTGCCACTGTTGGGCCCTTGAGCAAGGCCCTTAACCCTCAATTGCTTAGACTATGTACTGTAAGTCACTGTGGATAAAAGCGTCTGCTAAATGCTGAAAATGTAAATAAAAAAACCTCACGTCACAATAATGAGCAGCTCTGAACCTTTACCAACATACAGCTTTGTGTTTTATTTCCTATAAAGTTTGATGAGACTGGAGAGCGTCAGAGCTCCTCGTTCTTCTCTACATTATTTTATTGTATATTGTAAATCTTCTCCGTGTTCCAGCACAGGTTTTAATAAACGATTTAGATTTAGATCCACAAATTAGGATAGCCTAAACTCGATTCTGTGCTTATCAAACCCTCTTCATGTAGATTTGGACATATCAGTATGTTTTGGATGTTCAGGATTATTTGCTGGCTTGAAGTTCTAACCAAAACCCATATTTAAAATCTTCAGACAGTGAAGCAGCATCAGCTTTAAAGCTACCTCCTCGTACTTCACAGGTCATGATGCCACGTGTCCTGCTCATGTGGTGAGGACACAGATTCTTCACCACACCCATCAGATATTTATTTATTTTATTTTATTTAACCAGGAAAATAATCTCATTTACAATCTCATTTGCAGGAGAGTCCTGGCCATGGTATAAAACTTATACTAGTTAATCACCTATATAACCTGATAAATCATGTTAATCAAACACAGCCAGACTCATAAAATCCTCATATCACATTATTATCTCCATTATCTGTCTGTCTGTCTGTCTGTCTGTCTGTCTGTCTGATTTTATTAATTTAAAACAACAAAGACACTCCCCAACAAATAATAAGTAACTTGTGCACTGACACTGTAGTGTAAATAATGACTGAATACAGTTTAAGCCATTGAGCAGTGGTGGGGCTTAAACCAGCAACCTTCTGATTACTAGTCCAGTACCTTAACCACTAGGCTACAATTTCCAAATTAAAATGTCCATACTTTATAAATAGGGCGGCACGGTGGCTCGGTGGGTAGCACTGTCGCCTCACAGCAAAAAGGTCCTGGGTTTAATTCCCATGTGAACTGGTCCAGGTCCTTTCTGTGTGTAGTTTGCATGTTCTCCCCGTGTCTGTGTGGGTTTCCTCCCACAGCCCAAAGAGTGTGTATGAGTGTGTGTGTGTTTGTGTGTCTGTATTTATGTGTGTACAGATATGTATGTGTGTGTGAGTGTGAGTGTATGTGTGAGTGTATGTATGTGTGTGTGTATATGTGTGTATGTATGTGTGTGTATGTGAGTGTATGTACAGTATGTGTGTGTGTATGTACAGTGTGTGTGTGTGAGTGTATGTGTGAGTGTATGTATGTGTGTGTATGTATGTGTGTGTGTATATGTGTGTGTATGTATGTGTGTGTATGTGAGTGTATGTATGTGTGTGTGTATGTGTGAGTGTATGTATGTGTGTGTATATGTTTGTATGAGTGTGTGTGTGTGTCCTAGCAGTGATAGAGAGAGGTCATGCTCAGGATGAGCTCCTGAACTATTTCAATTTTTGTGTTTAAAATGAGATAAACTTCTGCAAAAATTTAACAAACAAAATTTTAATAGTTATAACAATTAGGAACTTTTAAAACAACAACAAAATATAAAAAGCTAAAAAGACAAGAAACAGAGGAACAAGAGGAACAAAACAAAAGACTACGAACTACAAGAGGAAAAACATCATCATTCAACAAAGAAGAGGAACACGAAGAAACATCAAGAAGAACTAGAGAGTGCATGTCATCAGTGGGCTTAACGATTTAAAATTGGAACGGAGTCGATATCTCGAACTTTCAAAAAATGAATAAAAGTGAATGAAGCCGAAAATCGGGCGTGGCAGGTGGGCGTGGGTTTGAATCCCCATGCTGTATCTGAGTCGGGGTTACATCAGTGGGCTTCACGATATTGAGTTGAAACGGCGTTGACATCTCGAACATTCAAAAAATGAATGGAAGTAAATGGAGCTGAAAATTGGGCGTGGCAGGTGGGCGTGGGTTCGAATCCCCATGTTGTACCTGAGTCGGGGTTACATCAGTGGGCTTCACGATATTGAGTTGAAACGGCGTTGACATCTCGAACATTCAAAAAATGAATGGAAGTGAATGGAGCCGAAAAACGGGCGTGGCAGGTGGGCGTGGGTTCGAATCCCCATGCTGTACCCAAGTCAGGGTTACATCAGTGGGCTTTACGATTTAGAGTTGGAACGGCGTCGATATCTCCAATTTTCAAAAAATAAATGGAAGTGAATGGGGCCGAAAAACGGGTGTGGCAGGTGGGCATGTGTTCGAATCCCCATGCTGTACCCATGTTGGGATGTCATCAGTGGGCTTTACGATATAGAGTTGGAATGGCGTTGATATCTCGAACTTTCAAAAAATGAATGGAAGTGAATGAAGCCGAAAAACGGGCGTGGCAGGTGGGCGTGGGTTCGAATCCCCATGCTGTATTCAAGTCGGGGTTACATCAGGGGGCTTTACGATTTAGAGTTGGAACGGCGTTGATATCTCGAACTTTCAAAAAATAAATGAAAGTGAATTGGGCTAAAAACGGGGCGGGGCAGGTGGGCGTGAGTTCGAATCCCCATGCTGTATCTGAGTCGGGGTTACATCAGTGGGCTTTATGATTTAGAGTTGGAACGGCGTCGATATCTCAAACTTTCAAAAAATGAATGGAAGTGAATGGGGACAAAAACCGGGCGTGGCAGGTGGGCGTGGGTTCGAATCCCCATGCTGTATCTGAGTCGGGGTTACATCAGGGGGCTTTATGATTTAGAGTTGGAACGGCGTTGATATCTCAAACTTTAAAAAAATAAATGGAAGTGAATGGGGACAAAAACGGGGCGTGGCAGGTGGGCGTGAGTTCGAATCCCCATGCTGTATCTGAGTCGGGGTTACATCAGTGGGCTTTATGATTAAGAGTTGGAACGGCGTCGATATCTCGAACTTTCAAAAAATGAATGGAAGTGAATGGAGTCGAAAAACGGGCGTGGCAGGTGGGCGTGGGTTCGAATCCCCATGCTGTATCTGAGTCGGGGTTACATTAGTGGGCTTTACGATTTAGAGTTGGAACGGCGTTGATATCTCAAACTTTCAAAAAATGAATGGAAGTGAATGGGGATAAAAACCGGGCGTGGCAGGTGGGTGTGGGTTCGAATCCCCATGCTGTACCTGAGTCGGGGTTACATCAGTGGGCTTTACGATTTAGAGTTGGAACGGCGTCGATATCTCGAACTTTCAAAAAATGAATGGAAGTGAATGGGGATAAAAACCGGGCGTGGCAGATGGGCGTGGGTTCGAATCCTCATGCTGTATCTGAGTCGGGGTTACATTAGTGGGCTTTACGATTTAGAGTTGGAACGGCGTTGATATCTCGAACTTTCAAAAAATGAATGGAAGTTAATGGGGCCTTATAGGTTAAATAAAGGTTACAGAAATAACCATTCAATAACCATTCAAAAAAAATGAATGGAAGTGAATGGGGATAAAAACCGGGCGTGGCAGGTGGGTGTGGGTTCGAATCCCCATGCTGTATCTGAGTCGGGGTTACATTAGTGGGCTTTACGATTTAGAGTTGGAACGGCGTTGATATCTCGAACTTTCAAAAAATGAATGGAAGTTAATGGGGCCTTATAGGTTAAATAAAGGTTACAGAAATAACCATTCAATAACCATTCAAAAAAAATGAATGGAAGTCAATGGGACCAAAAAAAAAACGGTATAAAAGTGGGCGTGGCGGGAAAACGGGCGGGCGGGCGGATCAAAGAGCTTTTTTCAAGATGTGGTTTCATTAACGGGCCGGACGATTTAGAGTTTGAACGGCGTCGATATCTCAAAATTTTTCAAAAATTAATGGAAGTCTATGGGAAAAAAATTTCGGAAAAACGGGCGTGGCGGGTGAACGGGCGGGCGGATCAAAAACATGTATACAAGCGATTTATTCCCGTATGGGCCGGACGATTTGGCGTTGGAACCGGGTCGATATCTTGAAAACTGCGGACGAAAAAAGGGAGACAAAAAGCGGTGGAATAATAAAAAGAACTAGAGAGTGCATTTCCGGAGAAAATGCGAGTGTGATTGCCGTGTGCCGGTCGGGCGGGAGCGCGTAACCCAATGCTTTATCCAACTCGGGGTGTCATCAGTGGGCTTTACGATTTAGAGTTGGAACGGCGTTGATATCTCGAACTTTCAAAAAAGGAATGGAAGTGAATGGACACAAAAACCGGGCGTGGCAGTTGGGCGTGGGTTCGAATTCCCATGTTGAATCTGAGTCGGGGTTACATCAGTGAGCTTTACGATATAGAGTTGGAACGGCGTTGATATCTCGAACTTTCAAAAAATGAATGGAAGTGAATGGGGGCAAAAACCGGGCGTGGCAGGTGGGCGTGGGTTCGAATTCCCATGCTTTATCTGAGTCGGGGTTACATCAGTGAGCTTTACGATATAGAGTTGGAACGGCGTCGATATCTCAAACTTTCAAAAAATGAATGGAAGTAAATAGGGACAAAAACCGGGCGTGGCAGGTGGGCGTGGGTTCGAATCCCCATGCTGTATCTGAGTCGGGGTTACATCAGTGAGCTTTACGATATAGAGATGGAACGGCGTTGATATCTCGAACTTTCAAAAAATGAATGGAAGTGAATGGGACCAAAAACCGGGCGTGGCAGGTGGGTGTGGGTTCGAATCCCCATGCTGTATCTGAGTCGGGGTTACATCAGTGGGCTTTACGATTTAGAGTTGGAACGGCGTCGATATCTCGAACTTTCAAAAAATGAATGGAAGTGAATGGGGAAAAAAAACGGGCGTGGCCGGTGGGTGTGGGTTCGAATCCCCATGCTGTATCTGAGTCGGGGTTACATCAGTAAGCTTTACGATTTAGAGTTGGAACGGCGTCGATATCTCGAACTTTCAAAAAATGAATGGAAGTGAATGGGGAAAAAAACCGGGCGTGGCCGGTGGGTGTGGGTTCGAATCCCCATGCTGTATCTGAGTCGGGGTTACATCAGTGAGCTTTACGATATAGAGTTGGAACGGCGTTGATATCTCGAACTTTAAAAAAATGAATGGAAGTTAATGGAGCCGAAAAACGGGCGTGGCAGTTGGGCGTGGATTCGAATCTCCATGCTGTACCAAAGTCAGGGTGTCATCAGTAGGCTTTACGATTTAGAGTTGGAACGGCGTTGATATCTCGAACTTTCAAAAAATTAATCGAAGTGAATGGGAATGAAAACCGGGCGTGGCAGGTGAGCGTTGGTTCGAATCCCCATGCCTTACCCATGTCGATGTTACATCAGTAGGCTTTACGATTTGAAGTTGGAACGGCGTTGATATCTCGAACTTTCAAAAAATGAATGGAAGTGAATGGAACCAAAAAACGGGTGTGGCAGGTGGGCGTGGGTTCGAATCCCCATGCTGTACCCAAGTCGGGGTTACATCAGTGAGCTTTACGATATAGAGTTGGAACGGCGTTGATATCTCGAACTTTCAAAAAATGAATGGAAGTGAATGGGGGCAAAAACCGGGCGTGGCAGGTGGGCGTGGGTTCGAATCCCCATGCTGTATCTGAGTCGGGGTTACATCAGTGGGCTTTACGATTAAGAGTTGGAACGGCGTTAATATCTCGAACTTTCAAAAAATGAATGGAAGTGAATGGAACCAAAAACCGGGCGTGGCAGGTGGGTGTGGGTTCGAATCCCCATGCTGTATCTGAGTCGGGGTTACATCAGTGGGCTTTACGATACAGAGTTGGAACGGCGTTGATATGTCAAACTTTCAAAAAATGAATGGAAGTGAATGGAACCAAAAACCGGGCGTGGCAGGTGGGTGTGGGTTCGAATCCCCATGCTGTATCTGAGTCGGGGTTACATCAGTGGGCTTTATGATTTAGAGTTGGAACGGCGTTGATATCTCGAACTTTCAAAAAATGAATGGAAGTGAATGGGACTCTTATAGGTTAAATAAAGGTTGTAGAAATAACCATTCAACAACCATTCAGAAAAAATGAATGGAAGTCAATGGGACCAAAAAACGGTAAAAAAGCGGGCGTGGCGGGTGAACGGGCGGGCGGATCGAAAAGCAAAAAACAAGAAGTGACGTCAATAACGGGCCGGACGATTTAGAGTTGGAACGGCGTCGATATCTAAAAATTTTTTCAAAAATGAATGTAAGTCTATGGAAAAAAATTTCCGGAGAAACGGGCGTGGCGGGCGACCGGGCGGGCGGATCGAAAACCTGTATACAAGCGATCTATTCCCGTATGGGCCGGACGATTTGGCGTTGGAACCGGGTCGATATCTCGAAAACTGCGGACGAAGAAACGCGGACAAAAACGGGCAGAATAATAATAAAAATAAAAATAATATGACTTACGGATAACAATAGTGTGCTTGCCCATAGGCAACCACACTAACTAGAGATGTGCATTTCCTGCAGAAAATGCGAGTGTGATTGCAGTGCAGCTGGTGGGCGTGGCAGGTGGACGGGGGTGCGTATCCAAAACATGTATCCAAGATGGGGTGTCATTAAGGCGCTGTTCAATATAGAGTTGGAACGGCGTTGATATGTCGAACTTTTAAAAAGTGAATGGAAGTGAATGGAGCCGAAAAACGGGTGTGGCAGGTGGGTGTGGGTTCGAATCCCCATGCTGTATCTGAGTCGGGGTTACATCAGTGGGCTTTACGATTTAGAGTTGGAACGGCGTCGATATCTCGAACTTTCAAAAAATGAATGGAAGTTAATGGGGCCTTATAGGTTAAATAAAGGTTACAGAAATAACCATTCAATAACCATTAAAAAAAAATGAATGGAAGTCAATGGGACAAAAAAAAAAACGGTATAAAAGTGGGCGTGGCGGGCAAACGGGCGGGCGGGCGGATCAAAGAGCTTTTTTCAAGATGTGGTTTCATTAACGGGCCGGACGATTTAGAGTTTGAACGGCGTCGATATCTCAAAATTTTTAATAAATTAATGGAAGTCTATGGGAAAAAATTTTCGGAAAAACGGGCGTGGCGGGTGAACGGGCGGGCGGATCAAAAACATGTATACAAGCGATTTATTCCCGTATGGGCCGGACGATTTGGCGTTGGAACCGGGTCGATATCTTGAAAACTGCGGACGAAGAAAGGGAGACAAAAAGCGGTGGAATAATAAAAAGAAGAATAATATGACTATCGGATAACAATAGTGTGATTGCCTTACTGCAATCACACTAATAGAACCAGGAGAGAGGACAAAACCTGAAGGAAATAACGAGGAATTAAGAAACAATTTGGATTAAATACAGAAATCGTCCTGTTCTGTGAACACTCAGGGTAAGAGAGCTTCATTGAAACTATTGATACTTCAGTCAAAATGGCCGGAGAAGCAGTAACAGTGAAGCCACGCTTGTTTGATTACCCTAAAAAGTTTACCTCCAAGATGGACAAACAGGAATACAAACTGAAAATTATGAAAGAAAACCCAGAAACCCTGTTTAAAGACTGTGAGCTAATTAATGGAGAGAACATCTCATATCTAACCTTCTACACTGAGGACAAGAAAACCTGGCATCTAACGATCTGCTCCTACTTTAAAAACATCACCAAAAATGGCTTTGGTAAAGGACAACAGATTCACATCTACGAAAATGGTGAGGAACTTTTAATTGTTAACATTTACCATATTGGATCTGTGGTAGTAAAAGGCAGTGAGGGGGCTCTGAAGAAATTTGAAGAGGTTTTTCCAGCTCTCAAAAATTTGTGCCATATGGACACACGGGCACCTTCCCCCTCCGCCAAAACACATAACAATAGGACCAGTATAAAACCAGGTGTGAAGATCCCATCCACATCTAACAGTGAGAATCACACCACAGACAGAGGAACAGAGCTAGGTGTGAAGTGCTGCACCACTCCACCACCAAGCCCACACCTCCAAACCACCGTCACCCAGATCAAAGACTCGGTGGCTTTGTTAGAAGTGGAGATAAAAGAGCTGAAAGAACAGTTCCTCATCCACACAATCAACAATAACACATCAGAACCTCTCAGAGAACAAATTGGACAACTGGAAAGGACATTACAGGAACTGAGAAGGGACACCCAAAATATAATAAAGGAGAGACAAACACTACAGGCTGAACTAATACACTACAGGGAGAACATGGAGAAAGAACATTCAATCCTCAAAACAGAACTAACAAAACTGATACAGGAGATGCACAAACGTGACAAGATCATGGAAACATTAACAACAAAGATCCAAACATCTCCAGCACCTTTGGGCATAAATTCTGAAAACCATGTGCACACAACAGCCTGCACCACCCAGCTCACCCCTGGACCATTATCACTCACCCCCTCAGAACAACCCACTCCTGGGCCCTCAGAACAACCCACACCCAGGACGCCACTACAGCCTCCTTCTGGAATCTCAAAAACAAAGGACGGCACCACACAGCTGGACGATCATCCACAACAAAGTGACCAACCAGCTGTGTCCCACACAGACACTGAGATTGCCATTCTCATAGACTCTAATGGCAAATTTTGAAACCTGGAGAAACTATTTCCGGGACAAAAAACATCCAAAATCTGGTGCCCAAGGACAAGTGATGTTTACACATCTCTCCAAGATAATACCCTGGGTGAGCGCACGTGTATAATCATCCATACCGGCACAAACGACCTGAGGGCGGAACAAGAGAGAGTCGGAGCGATGGTGTGCAGAGCTGCAAAGAGGACCGCTGAGACTTTCCCAGGACCAGGCAGAACAGCACCTCAATGCCCTCCAATCCTGCCAACCCCACCGAACCACCCAACCAGACCAGAACCAGGCAGAACAGCACCTCAACGCCCTCCAGTTCCGCCAACACCGACGAACGACCAACAACAGAGAACTTCAGCAGAAACTCTTCACTTCTATGGGGCTGCATGGGAGGTTTTTTTTCCTTGCTTCGAAACTCGCCGGTCATTGGATAAATGCCACGATTTTGTCCCGCCCCCGGACGCTGAGCGTCCATTCACCCCGAATGGAGCCGTGGGCGGGTCTGGACGCTGAGCTTCTGCAAGATGATTGCAGGATCAGTTGAAAGGCTGAATCCCGTTTTGATTGACAGCTATTTTAAGATCTACACGTCACTTAATCACTGGGAGCTTCAGTCCCATCGCGGATTTTGCGAGTGAAGTCGAAAGACAAACTGTAACCCATTTCAGGACATTTTCTTGAAAAGGAACGGAGGGCAGAACTTATGTATAAATAAATTGAGAAATTTTATGATGTAAGCCGACAATGAGCTTCCCCTCTTTGAAAGACCAGCAGCCACCACTGATACACACATATATACAATTACCTAAAAAAAAAAAAAAAAAAAAAAAAAAAAAAATATATATATATATATATATATAAAGATAAAAATACGTATGTATAAATGTATAAACACAAAAATATCTGATATATATTTGCAAAGTTGATCTCATTTTAAACACTATACACTGTAATCTGCACAATGTCACTTACTGTTAGTAATTGGAACATCCAAGGCCTGAGCTCCTCAGCCTTCGGATTAAAAAGCGTACACACTGACTTCCACACACACATTAAAAACCTTGACATCATCATCCTACAGGAAACATGGTGCAAGGCCGACACGGTCACTCACTGTCCCCGTGACTACAGAGAAATCATTTTACCCTCCCAAAAACTTAGCACAGTGCGCCAAGGCAGAGATTCAGGAGGTCTGATAATCTGGTACAAATCACACCTACACACGCTAATAAACACCATGAAAATTGGAAAATACCACATTTGGCTAAAAATAAACAAAACTATACTATCATCACAGAAGGATCTGTTTCTCTGTGCCATTTATATTCCTCCATCAGAGTCTCCATACTACTCTGAAGATATGTTCTCAGAGCTGGAGAGAGAGGCCTGCCATTTCCAAACCCAGGGAAAAGTCTGTGGAGACCTGAACGCCAGAACAGGAACCCAACCTGATATTATAAATGAACAGGGAAACAGATTCATCAATAACAACCAAATTCTTAATACCAATTCCACCCTAAACCACAGAAACAATTATGATCATGTTACTAACAAAAATGGTAAAGACCTCCTGCAGCTCTGCCGAACTTTAGGTCTGTACATCGTCAACGGTAGAACTCGAGGGGACTCATTAGGAAGGTACACGTTCTGCTCACCTCTTGGTAATAGTACAGTAGATTATGCAATAACAGATTTAGACCCTTTCTCTCTCAGTGCATTTACTGTTAAACCTCTAACCCCTCTGTCTGATCACAGCCAAATTACTGTGTTCATCAAAAAGACAGAAACTAACCCCACCACACACACACGGCCCAGTAAGCTGTACAACATCTCCAGATCCTACAGATGGGCCGAGAACAGCGCAGAAGAGTTCCAGAAAGCAATTAGCAGCACAGAAATCCAAACTAGCTTAGATAACTTTCTGGACACTGCGTACATTCACAGTAAAGAAGGAGTAAATCAGGCAGTTAAAAATATTAATCAGATCTTTAAAAATACAGCAAATAAAGCTCAATTAAAAATTAAATCTAAATCAAAACCTAAATCTACAAAAGATGACAGCTGGTTCGACAAAGACTGTCAAATGTTAAGAACAGAACTCCGTAAAATATCAAACCAAAAACACAGAGACCCAAACAACAGTAACACACAACTTATTTACTGTGAAACCCTCAAACAATATAAACGTACACTCAGAACCAAAAAAGCTCAGAACACCCAAAAACAACTAACAATTATTGAACAATCAATGAACACACATCAATTCTGGGACAATTGGAATAAATTAAAACATAGAGAACAGGAAGAATTGACCATTCAGGATGGGGATATCTGGACAACCCATTTCCAATCACTCTTTAAAAATGTAGAATTAGATTCAAATCCTGAACAAAATCAAATTATTAGTAAATTAGAGAATCTGGAACGAGCTATTAAAAACCACCAGAATCCTCTAGATTCCTTAATTACTGAAAAAGAACTTAAAGACAACATTAAAAAACTAAAAACAAAGAAATCATCAGGACCTGACGGGATCCTGAATGAAATGATCAAACACAGCAGCTCCAAATTTCACCTGGCGATGTTAAAAGTCTTTAACCTGGTTCTGAGTGTCGGTTCCTTCCCTGAAATCTGGAATCAAGGTCTCATAACACCCATCTACAAAAGTGGAGATAAATTCCACCCTAATAATTACCGGGGCATCTGTGTGAGCAGTAACCTGGGGAAGTTATTCTGTAGTATCATTAACTCACGATTATTACACTTCCTTACCCAACACAACGTCCTGAGTAAAAGTCAGATTGGTTTTCTACCAAATTACCGCACTACCGATCATATTTACACCCTACACACCCTGATCGAAAAATATGTAGTTCAAAATAACTCTCAAATATTTGCATGTTTTATTGATTTTAAAAAAGCTTTTGATTCCATTTGGCATGAAGGATTGTTTTATAAAATGTTAGAGAGTGGTGTAGGGAGTAAAACATCTGATCTTATTAAATCCATGTACACAGAAAACCAGTGTGGAATAAGAATCGGCAGTAAGAGAAACATCTCATCTCTCAGGAGCGTGGAGTGAGACAGGGCTGCTGTTTAAGTCCAACTCTATTTAACATCTATATTAATGAATTGGCCTCCATGTTAGAGCACTCAGCCACGCCCGGTCTCACTCTACATGACTCAGAGATTAAACTCCTGCTGTATGCAGATGATCTGGTCCTGCTGTCCCCCAGCGCCCAGGGTCTCCAGCACAAACTGGACCTGCTGCAGCAATACTGTCAGACCTGGGCCCTGACCGTCAACCTCAAAAAGACCAAAATTATGACCTTCCAGAAAAGAGCCAGATCTCAGGGAACCAAACACACATATAAATTAGGACATCATGAAATTGAGCACACTAAAGATTATACTTACCTCGGACTAAACATCAGTTCCACAGGAAACTTTAACCCGGCAGTAAATGAACTGAGAGAAAAAGCTCGCAGGGCGTCGACGCCATAAAACGTCAAACATTCGTAGAAATTCCGATTAGAATTTGGCTTAAAATTTTTGAATCAATAATTGAACCGATTGCTCTATATGGCAGTGAAGTTTGGGGTTCGCTTACACACCATCAATTCTGTAATTGGGACAAACATCCATTAGAGACCCTGCACACAGAGTTCTGTAAAAGCATCCTAAAGGTGCACAGACACACAACCAACACACACCAACACACCACTAACACACACCACTAACACACACCACTAACACACACAGACACACAACGAACAATGCGTGCAGGGCAGAATTAGGCCGATTTCCTCTAACTATAAACATACAGAGAAGAGCAATCAACTTCTGGAACCATCTAAATGAGAGCGACCCCCAATCTTATCATTATAAAGCCCTGAAACACCAAGAGCTGAGCAAACATACCAGTCCCCTCATCCAACTGGTCCTGAGTCACTACACCCATACACCACTAACACACACCGACACACTAATAACACACACAGACACACCACAGATTTAATATTATAAAGAGTTATTATTATAAAGATTTAATATTATAGATTTAATATTATAAAGATTTAATATTATAGATTAAATATTATAAAGATTTAATATTATAAAGATTTAATATTATAAAGATTTTATATTATAGATTAAATATAAAGATTTAATATTATAAAGATTTAATATTATCGATTTAATATTATAGATTTAATATAAAGATTTAATATTATTAATGTAATATTATAGATTTAATATTATAAAGATTTAATATTATAAAGATTTAATATGATAGATTTAATATTATAAAGATTTAACATTATAGATTTAATATTATAAAGATTTAATATTATACAGATTTAATATTATAAAGATTTAATATTATCGATTTAATATTATACAGATTTAATATTATAAAGATGTAATATTATAAAGATTTAATATTATAGATTTAATATTATAAAGATTTAATATTATACAGATTTAATATTATAAAGATTTAATATTATCGATTTAATATTATACAGATTTAATATTATAAAGATTTAATATTATCGATTTAATATTATACAGATTTAATATTATATAGATTTAATATTATACAGATTTAATATTATATAGATTTAATATTATAAAGATTTAATATTATAAAGATTTACACCACTAACACACACAGACACTGTAATAACACACGCCGACACACCACTAACACACACTAACACAATAAAGACTCAGGAACAGGAGAAATCTGTAAACCCAATTAGAATAAACCAAATTACACAAAAACTCCGAACTAAATATCTGAATTATTGGGAAACTGAAACTAAATCTCAAAGTAAAATGCAGTTATTTATTATTTGTTATTATTTGTTATTATTTGTTATTTGGCCCTAAACAGACACTACAGTGCAGCAGATTATCTGAGCGCAGTATCCGACCCTAAATTAAGAAACACCCTGACGAGGTACAGACTGAGCGCACACGACCTGGCCGTGGAGATGGGGCGACACACCCGGTCCTGGCTGCCCCGGGAGGAGAGGTCGTGTCAGCACTGCACTCTCAGTACAGTAGAGACGGAGCTGCACTTCCTCACCCGGTGTACCAAGTACCACCACGTCCGCTCCCAATTCTTCCCTAAATTTAATAACATCATCCCCAACTTCACCTCCCTCCCAGACCCCGACACACTGCCCCACCTACTGGGGGAGCACAGAGAGAGCTGCACACTAGCAGCACTCTATACTTACACCTGCCACCAGGTGAGGGACAGTGGGTGACCATGTCCCATACACACACACACACACACACACGCACACGCACACGCACACTCACACACACACACACACACGCACACACAAACTGATCGTTTTTCTACCTCATTAATGTAAATATTATACTTTTTATTGTTATTATTTTGCACTGTTTTTATTAATATTTTATTCTATTTTATATTATTTTTTGCACATGTAACTGTTCTGTATATTTTTGTTCTTTCTTATTTTTATTGTTTATATTTCCCTGTAACTTGCTTTGGCAATACGAATGTCATTATTTGTCATGCCAATAAAGCTTCTTTTGAGTTTGAGTTTGAGTTTGAGTATGTACAGTATGTGAGAGTGTGTATATGTGTATGTGTGTGCATGTATATGAGTGTGTGTGTACAGTGCCTTGCAAAAGTATTCAGCCCCCTTGAACTTTTCAACCTTTTGCCACATTTCAGGCTTCAAACATAACGATATGAAATTGTAATTTTTTGTGAAGAATCAACAACAAGTGGGACACAATCGTGAAGTAGAACGAAATGTATTGGATATTTTAAACTTTTTTTAGAAATAAAAAACTGAAAAGTGGGGCGTGCAATATTATTCAGCCCCTTTACTTTCAGTGCAGCAAACTCACTCCAGAAGTTCAGTGAGGATCTCTGAATGATCCAAAGTTGACCTAAATGACAAATGATAAATAGAATCCACCTGTGTGTAATCAAGTCTCCGTATAAATGCACCTGCTCTGTGACAGTCTCAGAGTTCTGTTTAAAGCGCAGAGAGCATCATGAAGACCAAGGAACACACCAGGCAGGTCCGAGATACTGTTGTGGAGAAGTTTAAAGCCGGATTTGGATACAAAAAGATTTCCCAAGCTTTAAACATCTCAAGGAGCACTGTGCAAGCGATCATATTGAAATGGAAGGAGTATCAGACCACTGCAAATCTACCAAGACCCGGCCGTCCCTCTAAACTTTCAGCTCAAACAAGGAGAAGACTGATCAGAGATGCAGCCAAAAGGCCCATGATCACTCTGAATGAACTGCAGAGATCTACAGCTGAGGTGGGAGAATCTGTCCATAGGACACAATCAGTCGTACACTGCACAAATCTGGCCTTTATGGAAGAGTGGCAAGAAGAAAGCCATTTCTCAAAGATATCTATAAAAAGTCACCTGGGAGACACACCAAGCATGTGGAAGAAGGTGCTCTGGTCAGATGAAACCAAAATCGAACTTTTTGGCCACAATGCAAAACGTTATGTTTGGCGTAAAAGCAACACAGCTCATCACCCTGAACACACCATCCCCACTGTCAAACATGGTGGTGGCAGCATCATGGTTTGGGCCTGCTTTTCTTCAGCAGGGACAGGGAAGATGGTTAAAATTGATGGGAAGATGGATGGAGCCAAATACAGGACCATTGTGGAAGAAAACCTGTTGCAGTCTGCAAAAGACCTGAGACTGGAACGGAGATTTATCTTCCAACAAGACAATGATCCAAAACATAAAGCAAAATCTACAATGGAATGGTTCACAAATAAACGTATCCAGGTGTTAGAATGGCCAAGTCAAAGTCCAGACCTGAATCCCATTGAGAATCTGTGGAAAGAGCTGAAAACTGCTGTTCACAAACGCTCTCCATCCAACCTCACTGAGCTCGAGCTGTTTTGCAAGGAAGAATGAAAAATTTCAGTATCTCGATGTGCAAAACTGATAGAGACATACCCCAAGCGACTTGCAGCTGTAATCGCAGCAAAAGGTGGCGCTACAAAGTATTAACGCAAGGGGGCTGAATAATATTGCACGCCCCACTTTTCAGTTTTTTATTTCTAAAAAAAGTTTAAAATATCCAATAAATTTCGTTCCACTTCACGATTGTGTCCCACTTGTTGTTGATTCTTCACAAAAAATTACAATTTCATATCGTTATGTTTGAAGCCTGAAATGTGGCAAAAGGTTGAAAAGTTCAAGGGGGCTGAATACTTTTGCAAGGCACTGTATGTGTTTGTGTATGTGTGTGAGTGTATGTATGTGAGTGTGTGTATATGTGTGTCTATGTGTGTGCATGTATATGAGTGTGTGTATGTGTGTGTGTGTGTATGTGAGTGTGTGTGTGTATTTGTGTGTGTGTGTATGTGAGTGTGTGTGTGTATTTGTGTGTGTGTATGGGAGTGTGTGTATGTGAGTGTGTGTATGTGAGTGTGTGTGTGTGTATGTGTGTGTGTGTATGTGTGTGTGTGTATATATGTGTGTGTGTGTGTGTGTATATGTGTGTGTGTGGTCTGTGATGGACTGGCAAATGGAATTGGACCCATTGCGACCCTAAATAGGACACTCACTCACTGTCTTAACCGCTTATCCAATCAGGGTTGCGGGGGTGCTGGAGCCTATCTCAGCTTTTCAATGGGCGCAAGGCACACAGTAACACAGTAACACAGGGCGTAAGTCTATTGCAGGGCAGTGACACACACACACACACACACACACACACACACACTCACACACATTCACTTATAGGGCAGTTCAGTGTCTCCAATTAACCTGACCCAGGACCTTCTTGCTGTGAGGCGACAGTGCTACCCACCGAGCCACCGTGCCGCCCCCTAATTTATAATGAATTATTCACCCCGTGTTTAATCCATGGCTGGGTTCGGGTCTCCTTTTATCATCCTATTTTAATTGAACACTATTTGTGGTTAATAATGAGCTAAACGTCGTTAATCTGGTGAGTTATTGCAGATTTACCACAGTAGTAGCGACGGCGGTGGCGGGTGGTTCTAGCTCAAGGTCGTCTGGAGTCTGAAAGGTCATAACGACTCCCTCACAGATTAACTCGGTTATGGTGAAAGCGCTGACGTCGCTGTAGCGTTTACATCCAGAACAAAACACCATCGTACATGGTTATCAGCGCGACTATCTGATATCACCGCTGTATACACGCTGTACGCTTATCACGAGGCTGATACGCTTATCATCAACGTATCTGAGCGGTGAATGTTCCCGCCCGCGCTTTTATCAGCATGTAAAGCACTTAGCGAGGGGTAATTAAACTCCGCTCAGAACACGAGGAACAAACTGATACCAGAACGCTGAGAGATCTGAGAGAGATCTGAGAGATCTGAGAGAGATCTGAGAGATCTGAGAGAGAGCTGAGAGAGAGCTGAGAGAGATCTGAGAGATCTGAGAGAGAGCTGAGAGAGATCTGAGAGAGAGCTGAGAGAGATCTGAGAGAGAGCTGAGAGAGAGCTGAGAGAGATCTGAGAGAGATCTGAGAGAGATCTGAGAGAGAGCTGAGAGAGAGCTGAGAGAGATCTGAGAGATCTGAGAGAGAGCTGAGAGAGAGCTGAGAGAGAGCTGAGAGAGATCTGAGAGAGAGCTGAGAGAGATCTGAGAGAGATCTGAGAGAGAGCTGAGAGAGATCTGAGAGATCTGAGAGAGAGCTGAGAGAGATCTGAGAGAGAGCTGAGAGAGAGCTGAGAGAGAGCTGAGAGAGATCTGAGAGAGATCTGAGAGAGAGCTGAGAGAGATCTGAGAGATCTGAGAGAGAGCTGAGAGAGATCTGAGAGAGAGCTGAGAGAGAGCTGAGAGAGATCTGAGAGAGAGCTGAGAGAGATCTGAGAGAGATCTGAGAGAGAGCTGAGAGAGAGCTGAGAGAGATCTGAGAGATCTGAGAGAGATCTGAGAGAGAGCTGAGAGAGATCTGAAGAACCTCAAGTGTTTTTATTAAAGCGAATTCCTGGAGCGACCAGGAGCTTCTCTGCTCACCCAGGGTCACAAACGTGGGTCACAATTTAATATTATAAAGATTATTTATTATTATTATTCCCTCGACATAAAGCTACTCACTCAGTATCAGAAATCTGTGTTGAATCTGGTTTGTTCTTCAACACATGAAAAGCTCCGAGTGTAAACGGTGCTGTGAAAAAGTATCCTACTGCCAATTATCGTATGCTTAAGTATTGTTTGATGCTAGATGTGCTATATTAATTAGTTTGAGGCTGATTAAGTTATGCTAAGGTATTGCTACCAATTAGCTTATGCTAGGCTATTGTTTGATGCTAGAAGGGTTATGCTAAGCTATAGTTTGCTACCAATTAGCGTATGCTATATGGGTTATGATAATAATTTGATGTTAGATGAGTTGTGCTAGGGTATAGTTTGCTACCCATTAGCTTATGTTAAGGTGTAGTTTGATGCTACATGGGTAATGCTAAGGTTGTATGCTACCAATTACCGTATGCTAAAGTATAGCTTAATGCTATATGGGTTATGGTAACAATAATTTGATGCTAGATGAGTTATGCTAAGGTATAGTTTGATTGTAGATGGTTTATGTTAAGATATTATTTGATGCTAGAAGGGTTATGCTAAGCTATAGTTTGCTACCAATTAGCTTATGGTAAGATATAGTTTGATTCTAGATGGGTTATGCTAAGTTATTGTTTGCTACCAATTAGCTTATGCTAGGGTGTAGTTTGATGCTAGATGTGCTATACTAAGGTACAATTTGATGCTAAATAAGTTGTGCTAAGGTATAGTTTGCTACCAATAAGCTTATGCTAGGGAGTAGTTTGATGCTAGATGTGTCACGCTAAGGTAAGGTTTAGTTTGCTAGCAAATACTTTATGCTAAGGTATTGTTTGCTACCAGGCAGTTAGATTATGCTAAGGCTTAACTTGACACTAGATAGGTTATGCTAAGGTATCGTTTGATGATAGATGGGTTATGCTAAGGTATCGTTTGCCACACAAATAGTTTATGATGCTAATGTATTGTGCTAACGTCTGTCCTACCCTCCTGTACTCCATCACCCTAAATGTGACTAAGACACTTAGCATTAAAGCTAATACCTGTAGGCGTGTTTGTGATGTTGCTGTTTGTGTCTCAGGAGCATTTATGATCCCGTTCCTGATCCTGCTGGTGCTGGAGGGAATCCCTCTCCTCCACCTGGAGTTCGCTATCGGGCAGCGCCTGAGGAAGGGAAGCGTGGGGGTGTGGAGGACCATCAGCCCCTACATGGTCGGCGTCGGTGAGAGAGTCATGCACTGATCTACGTTATCCCCCGTCTCTGTGCAGCGCTGTCGCTCAGCCAGCAGTGAGTGCTGCAGTTTGAGGAATCCCCTCCTGAGGAGTTATACCTTCCTCATACCTGCTGTACTTACCCCCCCTGCTGGCTGATCGACGCCGCTGCACAGAGACCCTTGACCTATTTAACACTGTAAATGTCCCGGCAGGTATCGCGTCCATGTGCGTCTCCTTCCTGGTCAGCCTCTACTACAACACCATCATCGCCTGGGTCATGTGGTACTTCTTCAACTCCTTCCAGGACCCTCTACCCTGGAGCCAGTGCCCCATCAACGCCAACATGACAGGTACCACAGTGAGAACCTCACACAGGTGTGTGTTTTATGTTGAATGAGGACTGAAGGACCTGACGGGTGTGTTCTCAGGGCCCGTGTCGGAGTGTGAGAGGAGCTCGCCCGTGGATTATTTCTGGTACAGGACCACCCTGAACACCACCTCCACCATCGACGAGTCGGGGGGCCTGCAGTGGTGGGTGGTGCTGTGCCTGATCTCCGCCTGGGCCGTCCTGTACGTCTGCTGCATCCGCGGGATAGAGACCACCGGCAAGGTACGGTGGTGACGACCGAGCTAATGACTGTCTGACACGGTGCTGTAAATTATTAATGCTTTATTATTATTATAAATATTAGTGCTTTATTATTATAAATAAATATTACTGCTTTATTATTATTACAAATATTAGTGCTTTATTGTAATAAATAAATATTAGTGCTTTATTATTATAAATAAATATTAGTGCTTTATTATTATAAATAAATATTACTGCTTTATTATTATAAATAAATATTACTGCTTTATTATTATAAATAAATATTAGTGCTTTATTATTATAAATAAATATTAGTGCTTTATTATTATAAATAAATATTAGTGCTTAATTATTATAAATAAATATTAGTGCTTTATTATTATAAATAAATATTACTGTTTTATTATTATGAATAAATATTACTGCTTTATTATTATAAATAAATATTACTGCTTTATTATTATAAATAAATATTACTGCTTTATTATTATAAATAAATATTGCTGCTTTATTATTATAAATAAATATTACTGCTTTATTATTATAAATAAATATTAGTGCTTTATTATTATAAATAAATATTACTGCTTTATTATTATAAATAAATATTACTGCTTTATTATTATAAATAAATATTACTGCTTTATTATTATAAATAAATATTACTGCTTTATTATTATATATAAATATTAGTGCTTTATTATTATAAATAAATATTAGTGCTTTATTATTATAAATAAATATTAGTGCTTTATTATTATAAATAAATATTAGTGCTTTATTATTATAAATAAATATTACTGCTTTATTATTATAAATAAATATTACTGCTTTATTATTATATATAAATATTAGTGCTTTATTATTATAAATAAATATTAGTGCTTTATTATTATAAATAAATATTAGTGCTTTATTATTATAAATAAATATTAGTGCTTTATTATTATAAATAAATATTACTGCTTTATTATTATAAATAAATATTACTGCTTTATTACAGCCGTGAATGTCAGTCAGACTCGTCATAAACGCATAAATACTTCTTTTTTTTTTTGATTGACTGAATTAATCAAGTAAACTCTTACAGGTACATCCACTCTGTTACCTAGTACAATAATAATAATAATAATAATAACAACAATAAAATAATAATAATAATAATAAATAATAATAATACATAATAACCACATTAATAATAATAACAATAAATATAAGAAAAAATAATTAACCATGACAAAATAATACAAAACAATATATAATATTAATAACAAATAATAATAATAATTAACCATGACATAATAATAAATAATACAAAAATAATATTAACAACAAATATAGTACTATAGTGTATACTATACTACACTATAATAAATAAATAAATAAATAAATAAATAAATAAATAAATTATATTAGTAATAATAATAATTATGATATTAATATTAATAATAATAAATCATGACACAATAATTAATAATAATGTATTAATTAAAATAATAAATAATAATAATCAATATTAGTAATAATAATACATTAAAACAATAAGAATGATAATAATAATAATAAGAGAAAAGAGAAACACAATTTCAAATAAAATAATTAAAAATAAATAAAATTAAATAAAACAAATTGAAATTATATAATAATATTAATAACAAATCATAAAAAGAACATTATAATAATAATAATAGTAATAATGTTAATATGAACTATTATTAAATAATAAATCATGACAAAATAATAAATAATATAATAATAAAATAATAACAAACATTAATTAATATTAATAATACAAATAAGAATAATATGATAAAAAGACAGAAAAAAGTACAAATACAGTAATTCAAACAAAAAAATACAATACATTAAAAATTAAAACTAATAAAATGAAATAAAACGAATTAAAAGGATATAATAATATTAATAACAAATAATAAAAATAACACTAATAATAAATATTATTATTATTAATGATAATAATAATGTTAAAATAAATAATCTAATAATAATAAAAAATAACATGATAATAATTAATATTAGTAATAATAATAATAGAAAATAATAGAAAAAGAAAAAGACACAAATACAATAAAAAATTAAATAAATTAAAAATAAATCAAATGAAGTAAAACTAATTAAAAGGAAAAGCTTGATTAAAAGTGAATGAATGAATAAATAAACTGTAAATCAGCATGTTACTGACGCCCCAAGTTTTTAAGTTAGTCGTGCTGTTTTGGGACGCCTGTTTTGTGTCATAATGGGAGATTTAACCTCGTATCTTAAATACTGTGAGATTCCTTTTTTATTTAATTCTGTTCATCTGAGCAAACTTCTGAATCTCTGCAGGAGATAAAGGAATTACTGGGACTTTCTAACAACATTATTAACGTTTTATTTAATAAGTATAATCCTCCTATAAACATCCTGGTTTGTTCTATATTTATATTAACAATTGGATCATCTATTTTATAACTAAGTAAAATAAAAGACTCTAGATGTTTTAGTATGAAGTTACTAACAGGACTTTTGGTCTTAAGTTGGTGAAAGTTTGGTATGAAACCTAAATGTGATTCACTCCATTATCATTTCATAAACACTAGTGCTATCATATTATTACATCATATAAACACTAAACCACGTCGTGTACGCCTACAAAGCCAAAAATGGACCAGCCCCAAGCTACCTTCGTGGCCTAATCAAACCCCGCTCTGTACCACGCAACCTCCGAGCCTCTAGTCTCGCTCGACTTGAACCCCCATCCAGGACTAAAGGAAGACAAGCATCAAGGCTGTTCTCTGTTCTAGCGCCGAAGTGGTGGAATGAACTTCCTCTGTCTGTCCGAACATCTGAGTCTCTTGCTGTCTTTAAAAAACGATTAAAAACCTTCATCACCTTTTTACTAATCACTTAGGCTGACTTGTACTTATTTACTAACATTTTGTTCCATTCTTTTCCAATAAAAAAAAAAAAAAAAAAAAGGCACTTTGGTTCTAACAGGTTTTAGCAGATTTGTGTTCTTTGACTGTTGTTTACCTAAACTTGAGAAATGAAATGTTCACTATAGAAGCACTTCTGTAAGTCGCTCTGGATAAGAGCATCTGCTAAATGCTGAAAATGTAAATGTAAATGTGTACGCTGCTCTGTTTATTGTGTATTATAAATGAATGATTCCACTATACATGTTTGTGGTTTATAGCTGTTGATGGTAAGTAATTAATCTGGTGATTATAATCAAACCTGTAATAAATCTGAATGAATGAATAACAAGAAGAACAAAGTATTATAATATTTATCTCTCAGTCAGTACCTGTAATTCTCTCTTCCTGTAAATACCAGGATTTTATTCTGTCCTTGAACTAAAGTAATAACTCTAATTCTTTATCTCTGTACAGGCGGTTTATGTGACGTCCACGTTACCCTACGTGGTTCTCACCATCTTCCTCATCAGAGGTCTGACGTTAAAGGGATCCACTAACGGAATCATTTTCCTCTTCACACCTGATGTGAGTGTGAAAGTTAAATAATCATGATTTATTATTAATAATACGGTATATTAAACGTATGCTTATGTGTGTACGTTGTGTGTAGCTGAATGAATTAGCAAATCCTAATACCTGGCTGGACGCTGGTGCTCAGGTCTTCTACTCCTTCTCTCTGGCGTTTGGAGGCCTCATCTCCTTCTCCAGCTACAACTTAGTACAGTTAGTTTCAAATAATTAAATCACACAATTCATAACAATAATCTGTCGAGAATTACATCTTATTTATGTTAGAATCTGTAATTATTTATAATTATCCATCACTGTACAAACGGGAAACATCCCATAATAATAATAACTGTAACTGACTGCTAATAAACTACTGTACATTAAATAAACCTGTACATGAGCCACAACCACCAAAGTACAGTTTCATTTATAATGTTAGGAAAGTTTCATTATCCTGAGGTTAGAGTGGCCACTTCCATAACCCCCAAAACAAGGACATCAGACCCCCCAAAAAGGAGGGAATCAGATTCCAAAAAAAGAACATCAGGCCTCAACAAGGACATCAGACTCCAAAACGAGGACTTCAGACTCCAGAAAGGAGGAACATGACAGTGGTTAATCAGGATCGTGTCTATAGGACACAAAATGAAAACCTTGATTGATATTGGTATGAATGTGGAGATGTGGAGCCCCCTCTGGTGGAAATATGCTAGTGCAACTTGTTGCTTCTTTAACATTTTGTTATAGCGGTTGTGCTACCACCCACCCAGCCTCCCCCCCAAAAAATCCTACACAAATATTAATCTGATGGACGTAAATGACACAATAATAATACTTTATTTACCTTATTATTATTTACCAAAACCCTGAAGTCTGTTCAGTGTAGCACAGTAAATATTGAATAGTGTTTTTAAAGAGAGAAAATAAATGAGTAAAATATTATCATTATTAAATCAGAATTTTCTATAATTCAATACTGTCTTATAATCATCAAATCATTTATTTTTGTGTTTTCTCAGTAATAACTGTGAGCAGGACGCTGTAATCATCTCCATTATTAACGCCTTCACATCAATCTTTGCTGCCACTGTTATCTACACCATCATCGGCTTCAGAGCCACCGAGAGGTTCGACGACTGTGTGGGGAAGTACGTGGTTCTTCTAACAGACTAAACCTGATAAAAAGCACAAATGTTTATAACTAAACAACACGTCTGTTCTGCGTCTGCTCTGCAGGAACATCCTGACTCTGCTGAACACTTTCGACCTGCCTGAGTCCAACATAACCGAGAGCACCTACACACAAGTCCTGCAGCAGCTCAACGCCACGAGTCCGGATATAATCCAGGGACTAAACCTGCCCACCTGTGACCTCAACACCTTCCTCAGTGAGGTAACCAACACACCGACGCATTAGTGCATTAGGTTTGTGGGTGGATTTAGTGTCAGACAGCTTCGGAGCGTCCAGGTTCCATCCTCACTCTGGTTTCCACCAAGCCACAATTCATCCATTCATTCATCATTCATTGTTTGTTTTACCATTGTTTTATCCTGGTCAGGGTCGCGGTGGGTCCGGGCAGACCCCAAACACACACACAGTCACACACACACACATGCAAACACACACACCTAGGGGGACTTTAGTAGCTTCAATTATCCTGACTGCATGTCCTCGTACTGTGAGAGGAAATCCACACAGACACGGGGAGAACATGCAAACTCCAAACAGAAAGGACTCATGGGAATCAAACCCAGGACCTTCATGTTGTGAGGCGACAGTGCTACCCACCAAGCCTCCATGCCCCCTATGCACTTGAAAATGCTCCAAAAAGGAGGAACATCAGACCCACTTGATAATGCTTCTCTGGTATTAAAGAGATAAAAGTTGTTGATCCCTGTTTTTTATTTCCTTTGATTTTAGGGCGTGGAGGGAACAGGATTAGCCTTCATCGTCTTCACCGAGGCCATCACCAAAATGCCTCTGTCCCCGCTGTGGTCCGTCCTGTTCTTCGTCATGCTCTTCTGCCTCGGCCTGTCCTCCATGTTCGGGAACATCGAAGGCGTCCTGGTGCCTCTCCAGGACCTCAAGATCTTCCCCAAACGGTGGCCTAAAGAGATCATCTCAGGTACCTGGATCAAGACTGACCAAAATCAATAACCACATGATAAATAAATACAATTCTGAAGCTCTGTGTTAGTTTTGGGTATAAAAGTAGGACGTTTTAGGAAGGTTTGTGTCTTAATAATCAAACGCACCGTTTCAGTCTAATTGAAGTCTAATAAAGTTCGGTGACATCAGCGCATTAGGAAAGTGGTGCTGATTTCCACCTGAATCTGATAGTTTGATCTAAACACCTAAATAAATCCCACGGCTTTAAAACCTGGAATACAGGAACACAGACGTCTGTTTACATTTATAAATCAGGTTACTTTGATTTCTATAGAACTATAGAACAATTTCTGCATTTCCTCCCAGTTTATCTTGGTCAATTCGTCTTGCTGCTGGTGGATCCCTGATTGTAGGTGAGGAGGGTATATTGCTGCTCAGCCCTTAACGGAACCCTTTTCCACCCATGCATTCTGCACAGGCGCCTCTATCTGCTAATCAGGGTCCTTACACAGCGTTTGAAGACCCCACCCACAAATTCCGGTCATCCCACACTAGCAGAAACGTGTCTGCTGCAGGCACTGCCAATTATGCCCGCTAGATGGTGCCCAACTGACCGGTGGCAACGCTGAGTTTCGAACCGAGGAGTTCAGAATCTCGGCGCTGGTGTGCTAGCGGAATATGTGTGACTGTGTGGATGGCACTACCAGTGTTTTCAGCATTTAGCAGACGCTTTTATTCAAAGCTTACAGTACGGAATACAGTTTACTAGCCCAGTATCTTAACCACTGAGCTACCACCCTCAACCAATTCCCTTTTATCAGAAGGTGACAGTTTGGGTTTTTGTCTGACCTTGACAGGACGCCACCGTATATATAATATACAATGTAGTATATATATAATTGTTAATAAGCACAAAGAATTTATTAGCTATAGTCAATCAAAAACTCTAACGACGAATTACAAGCAAACACTACAAACAAACCCAAAAGTATAAAAGTATAAAAACATTCATTAGTGCACTGTGTGGTGTTTTTACAAAACGACTTTTAAAAGAATATAATATTAACAGGAAATTGTACCTGATCTGAGGTACAGGCTCTGCATTTATTTATTTTTATTAATATATATATATTTATATATTTTTTAATTAATTTATAATTTATAATTAATATTTTTATTAATATTGTAATAATATTTATTTGTTTATTTAATTTTTTTATCAAATAATAATTCATATGTTTGTTAATACTGTATTAATATTTATTTTTTATTAAATTTTTTAATTAATTTATAATTTATAATTAATATTTTATTATTATTAAATTTTTAAAACTAATTCATAATTAATAATTAATATTTTTATTAATATTATAATATTATTTCTTATTTTTTTATTTAATTTTTTTAATTCATTATTAAGTAATATGTTTTATTAATACTGTATTAATATATTTTTTTTATTTTTTTAAATTAATTTATAATTAATATTTTTATTAATATTTTTTTTAACTTAATTTATAATTAATAATTAATATTATTTATTAATATTGTATAATATTATATTTGAAATAATTAGCTACTGAATTTAAGCTGACAGATTTTCTCATAATAATAAAATTGTTCCCTAAGGTGTGACGTGTTTCCTGTGCTGCATTATTGGATTAATATTTGTCCAAGGATCAGGAAACTACTGGCTAGCGCTCTTCGATAATTTTGCCGGCTCCATCCCGCTCCTCATAATTGCCTTCTGTGAGATCGTAGGTGTGGCGTACGTCTACGGTATCGACCGGTATGTGGGGAGGATTGATTGTTTTTGGAATGTGTTGCAGGTCTGAAATGCAGGAATGGATGTTTATTAATAAATGAAATGAAGTCAACTAGACAGAACATAAAATATCTCAGGTTCATCCTGTCTGACATCTGACATCAAAACAAAATGGAAGAAACATTTGCTTATTTTATTATTTGCTTTTTCCAGAAACTTTGTGTGAAATGTTGTGTAATCACGTCAAGACATGAATTAAAGTGTGTTTGTAGCTCATCGTCTCTAATCTAGGCTTTATGTTCTGGTTGAACAGGTTTAATGATGACCTGGTGTTTATGATCGGCCACAAGCCCAACATCTTCTGGCAGGCCACGTGGAGGTTCATCAGCCCCCTGCTCATGCTGGTGATCTTCTTCTTCTACTTCGCAACCGTCATTTCCAAGCAGTTCACTTACATCACGTGGGATCCTGATTCGGTGAGGCTGTTTATTATCATACTGCTGTTCAAGGTTTTAAAACTCGCATAAACAAAGAAGCAGCTCGAGCCGGGTCGGGACTTGTTTCATGCAAAGCAGCCTTAAAGACCATGGCAACGTAAATCTCACTTAACTGTGGGGAGTCGCACCTTTATTCATGGCGGACGTTTCTGGTTCCTTGATTACTGACCGCAGGGACACGTTTTCTTTCAGCATAATTTGATCGTTTAAAGTAAATTATTTGGACAGTTTAAGTTTCCCAACCTTGACATCAAACATCATAAAGCATAACAAGCATAAAGCCTGTTTTTGTCACATTCAGAAACACGACTAAAAACTTTACTGTGCAAAAAAGAGCCTCATGGTAACCACGTTTAGAAGTGGCATCAAGATCTCTTGGCTCGGAGGCATCTGGGATGGACCGTCACACAGTGAAACGTCTTGGGGGAGGGGATAAACCTTTCTGATTCACAAGACAGGGTCACTTTCTCTTCTCTTCTTCTTAAAAGCAGAAGAGAAATCCAGAAAAAAATACCCGGACACATTTACTGGGCTTGTAAAATGTCCAATTGCTTTATCCAAAAGAACCAGTGGAGCGTCTTCATTAACAAAAGTACAAAATCATGACCAGTTGGCAGGTGTAGCGTAGTGGTTAAGGTACTGGACTCGTAATGGAAAGGTCGCTGGTCCAAGCCCCACCACTGCCAGGTTGCTACTGTTGGGCCCTTGAGCAAGGCCCTTAACCCTCAGTTGCTTAGACAGTTTACTGTCACTGTACTGTAAGTCACTTTGGATAAAAGCATCTCCTAAATGCTGAACATGTAAATGTAAATGTAAGTTCTGATTAATGTGATAGTACTTTGTAAATACTGATATATTTAAGTTCCAGTGTTGGAAAGGTTCCACAGTGAGTAACAGGTGAGGGAATCATGATCAGGTATAACAGGATCACCACTGTGTTCCAAACTTCAGGAGGGAATCATCAATCAGGTCGAAAGGAACATTTTACAATGCAGTTACCATCAACTGTACATAATGTTGTGAAAAGATTCAGGGTATCTAAAGAGATCTGCACTACTGAATGTTGGTGACTTATGAGCCCTTATGTAGCACAGCATGACAAATCGAGATGTTCATGTGGCCGCTCAGCCTTAGCCGGTAGGCAGAGCCGAGATTCAGTACGATGTATTCCAGATCCCAGCTCTGGTTCCAGCGTGTGTTTTTACCACTGCACCACCTGAGCGGCCAGTATCCATTAATCTTAAATAAATATCCGATTTGAATTGTGGCACATGTGCACCGATTTTCAACTCGTTACATCCCTATTATTGACACATGGGCTCAGGAGCGCTTCAGAAAACCGTTGTCACAAATTTTTATCTGCACTAGAACATCAGATCTCACAAACTGTATTTTGACTAAATGGGCTTGAATTCTGAAGGACTCACTAGCATGGTTAGGTGTTTTATTTTCTTTAGATTATAAAGTACATGTGTTGGTACGAGCAGCAGTAAAACCCGTGATGTGTTTGTGTTACAGCCTAAATTTCCCACTCTGGAGCAGAAGTCGTATTCATCGTGGATCTACGTCATCATCTTCATGCTGGCCGGGATCCCGAGTCTCTCCGTACCCGCCGCTGCCCTCTACAAACTTATACGGAAACGCTGCTGTCAGAGGAACGACTTGCGCTTACACTGATTCTTACATTTACACCTGCAGGTAAAACCTGGTAAAACGTCTTATTAAGCGTTTATCATAAATATTTTCTGTACATCTGAGGCATCTACAGACGTTCTACTTGTTAAGTTGTCCAGCTATACTATTATAATACTATTATGTATTACTGTTATTCAAAATGATTTGGACACTTATTTATTTGTAATGGAAACTAATGTTTATAAGATGAAATATTCGATGGAGTGTACATGTTTTATTTAGTAAACATCACTGCATGAAGAAATTATAGTTATATTAATTGTATATAATAATGTTATAGAATGTATTAGTCTATTCTAAGCACCAAACTGAACCCTAAACTGTTATATAATTTATTAATCTACACAAAGTACGAACTCAGACTAACTGTACATATGAATGTTGTTGTTTTACTGTACTAGTGTTTTATTAAATTAAATTAAAAGGTTTATTATATTACTTTACGTTTCTGGTTGTGATTAATTGATCGCATTACGTCTTTATTAAAGTTATTTAATATTAAAAATGAGTACAAAACCAAACCACAGATCAAGGACGTAGCCATGAAGTGAAGATTAGGGCTGATACCAGTCGTCTGTGCCCCTTTTTGTGGGCACAACTGGCAGACAGAATCGGCCGCTAGTCTGCTGGGTTGGAAAAGATGGGACAAAAAGTGGGCGGAGTCGTGGATGCTGTGTAAGGACCCTGGTTAGTAGGCCGAGGCACCTGTACAGAAGTGGAGGAACATGGAGATCAGCGCGTGACTCTCCGTGAGCGAGACCGACCTCACACACCGATCCACCGAAGTACGAGGGGATAAGAAGGAGTCGTATCGGAGAGAGGGCGTGTCAGGAGAATATACCCTCCTCAGTACACCATCAGGGTCTCCAGCAGAGGAAGATGAACTGGATATGACTAAACTGGGTCAGTCAGGGCTTTGTGCACAATCTTCCACCCTATCAAACCAATTATGTACACTGTTCAAGCATCGAGCATGGGGGGTCACGCTGACCAGACTGTAATTAAATGTATGGGTTTTCATGATGCTTGTTGATTTTAGGGAGCCTCTGTGATCTGCAGGTCGCTTGTAAGGTGGTTGGTGTTGCTGTTCTTGTGGTGACCCCTGTCCTCTAACAGAGCCTTCCTAAAATATCTTCCTAAAATAAATAACACAAGGAAGCTGATTTTATTCTGCTTGTTAATAAGGAGAAATGTGCTGCAGTCTTCAGCTTCAACGTCTAATAAAATACTATTTTACTTACATGTTCTATCATATACATATACTATCAAACACCGGTCTGTAAATGCACATCTTAAACATGGAAGATGCTCATGCATACGATCACCGTGCTCTGAATCTAAATCTAAACACAATGAGTAAGCCTTTAACCTGCAGATGAGCTCACGTTCACACGTCGAGAGTCTTAAATAAATATAAAAAGTGAGTAGGAGTGAACGTAAGCGTGGCCGCCAGTCCCAGCGGCTCCTGTGGCTGAAAGTTAGCAGATAAAACTGGTGCTGGGTGGCACATCGTCAGATTAATCAGCAGAGCTCCTCCTCCCTCCTTCTGAGAACAAAACAATATATAAAACTGCGTGTGAGGAACATCAGGTTCTGCTGTGAGGAGGAAACGTCTGTCACGTAAGGCCTGTGGTTCACAAACTAGAATCAGACCGACTGAGACGATGGACGGAGTCGAGAGCAAAGGAACCGAGATGAACCCCGAGAGCCCAGCACCAGAGGAACCCGGGAAGGGAGATGAACGACCCAAGTGGGACAACAAGGTTCAGTACCTGCTGACCTGCATCGGATTTGCTGTGGGTTTGGGGAACGTGTGGAGGTTCCCGTATCTGTGTCAGGTGTACGGAGGAGGTGAGTCTGTGTACAAAAACACCATAAACATTAAGGTTATTTTAAGGTGATTTAAGGTGATAAAACTCCTCATAGGTGATATTTAAGATAAAATAGATTAGATTTCTTTATTGATCCTCATGGGGGAAATTTTACTGTTACAGCAGCTCCAGCACAGAGTAAATACAGTAAAATAAAATAATAATATTCACTAAATAATCTAATGTTTTATTTCTTATTAAACTACATTATTTGACTTGAAAGTATTAAAAGTGCCATGAAATAAAAAGGGAACAATTTATTTGAATGCATATCCACACATGTACAAAAGTAAAAGCTTTTTTTTGGGTGATTCCACTGAGGAGGCATAGCATTATGACCACTGAGAGGTGAATAGTGAATAACACTATTAGTGTTGGGGAAGGGGGGGTATATTAGGCAGCAGGTGAACATTTTATCCTCAGAGTTGATGTTAGAAGCAGGAAAAATGGCCGAGCGTGAGGATCTGAGGGCCAGACGACCGGGTCAGAGCATCTCCAAAACTGCAGCTCTTGTCCCGGTCTGCAGTGGTCAGTATCTATCAAAAGTGGTAAACCGGCGACAGGATCATGGGCGGCCGAGGCTCATTGATGCCCGTGGGGAGTGAAGGCTGGTCCGTGTGGTCCGATCCAAACTGCTGAAGAAGTTCATGCTGGTTCTGATAGAAAGGTGTCAGAATACACAGAGCAGCACAGTCTGTTGTGTGTGGGGCAGCAAAAGGGGGACCAAGACAATATTAGGAAGGTGGTCATAATGTTATGCCTGATCGTGTATTTTATAGTTCCACGATATTTTAAGTACATACAGTACATTCCTAAAATTCATATATTTAAATCCTAAAGTAAAGAGACTATTTGTGTAGGGCAAGTTGTAGCCTAGTGGTTAAGGTATTGGACTAGTAATCCGAAGGTTGCTGGTTCAAGCTCCACCACTGCCAGGTTGCTGCTGTTGGGCCCTTGAGCGAGGCCCTTAACCCTCAATTGCTCAGACTGAATACTGTAACTGTAATGCAAGTCGCTTTGGATAAAGGCGTCTGCTAAATACCGAAAATGTAGAATGTAAATGTATAATAAATACCATTTATTTCTAAAATAAAGCGACTATGATATGATAGGAGACTCTGACAGGAGGTCTCAGTATGATGTGGCGTTTAATGTTCAGGCCTGCAGCAGGAAACTGTGGTTTAAAAGCTCAGAAGCAAAAACTAAATCGACTGCAAACGTCACAAGTGCTGTTTTTTTCCCTTTGTTTTTCTTTTTTTAATTCCGTCGACAGTCAGAGAGCAACAGGCCTCATAAACACGGTAAACGTGTAAAAACAGGCAGTATAGTTTAGTTTGCAGAAGCTCGTCTGTATTTGCTTAAATTTACCATTTACTTTATCTCTATTCATCTTCACAAACTGATTCACCAGCCTCTCTGTTCCGGCTACTACTAAAAGCTCCTCTATAGCATGATTTCCTCCACCGTATTTCACAGCAGTGTGGTATTAACCAGATGACAATCAGCTCCTGTTTCTGCCACAGTGTCTCTGTTCTGCCCAAAACGTTCAGCTTTATTTTATCAGAACCAGAGAATCTTTTTCCTCATGCTGGGTGGCTTCGTGTTTAACGTACTTGACTAGTAATCTGAAGGTTGCTGGTTCAAGCCCCACCATCGCCAAGTTATGACTTTTGGGCCCCTTAGCAAGGCTCTTAACCCTCAAGTGCTCAAACTGTATATAAATGTAAATCTCGCCCTTTACATAATGTTTATCTAAACTTAGAGCTGACTGTCGGGTTCATTTTACTCAACACGGCTCGTGTCTCGCCTCTCAGCCCTGATGTATGGAGCTCTGCACAGATGGTTGTCCATCCAACAGCTCCTCCCGTCTCTGTACAGGATTTTTAAGCTCTCACAGCGACCGTTTCTTTTTGTACCTGCTTGACCAAAGTCCTTTTTGCTCAAATAAACGGCCAATACAAGGTCCGAGGTTAAGCCTGACCTCTTTCATTTTCACATTTTCAAGGCCACTGTGGTCCCAAGAACTCTCCTCTGATACATTTGCCCTCACCACCCACAATCTGACTGATGGGAAAACTGCATCCATTATAAATTAAAATCACATCCATAATAAAGTCTGAATACTTTCTACATTCGCTGTGTGGAGAACATGTTCAAGAATATCTCAGGGTAGAGCTTTATTTACTGAATCCTAATTAAAAATCAATCATGATCAGGAAGCTATTTAATGTGATTTTATGATCCACATGAAGATTTTTCATTCAGCTTAAGCAGAATCTACACTATATGGCCCAAAGTATTCGGACGCCTGACCGTGAGCTTGTCGGACATTCTATTTATAAAAAACTAACTGTATTAAATAAGAGTGACCCTCTGTGAGATCTTTTCTTTTAATAAGCTTCTCACAAGACTTTGAAGTGTGTCTATGTGTGGGAATTTGTGCCCATTCAGTAGTACAAAAGACAACAGCATTTGTATGGCTGGGCGCTGATCGATCAGTCGGTGTTCCGGGTTCATCCTTGGGCTGAGCTCAAGGCTCTATGCAGGACGTCTGTATAGAGCTCGCTCATGCTGGAACAGGAAAGGATCTTCCCTGAACTGTTGCTGCAAAGTCAGAAGCAGATCATTTTCTTGATTTATTATATCAGTATATACGTATATTAAACAGCGGTACCTTGTAACTCAATGTCTCCTAAACTTAAAATCTTCGTTGAGTTCCTCCACTAATCACATTTCTCACTCGCTGTTTTACTACAATAAGTCACGTTAAGTTTCGTTCGCGGTTTTGTCATTTCTCGTGTGAATGCGCCGGTGCTGAAGGGAATACGATATTCCAACATCAAGCATCTCCATTAAGAAGCGTCAGGAAACAATAAAGAAGTAAAACTAAAGTGCAGCTTTTATTGTATTTTTATTGATGTGTAACTGTTTGTAATTGTATTTCAGTGTGTTTATATTATATTTGTGTTATTTTTGTGTTTAAGTGTCAAAAACAACCTCATTATTTTACATGAGACTAAAATATCTGCAGCTCTACGGGACCATGGACGCATTAACAGGTTTCACAAACATCCTTATGGAAAAAAATACCTTAAAACTCAACGTCTTCAAAACTCAACACCACTCCCAGAACCGACTGACGTCCAGTTTCAGATACCGCTGTAATGTTGTGGTTGTAACACAAAATTCAATATTTAGAATTGGTATCCTAATATTATTTTCCATATATTATTCTTGCTTATTGTTCAGGCTTATATAAAGATTTATTTTGGTTATTTAATAAGTGATCAGTGCAGCTGTATTTGGGAATGAAAAGCTTCTTTTATCTGTCCGGAAACAGAACAACGTGGTGCCGCCAGGAGCTTTTATTTAATCAGATAAAGATTAAATAAAGGTGATATTTACACACAGAGGAACATTCACGCATGAATGAACAGCTTTCTGTCAGGGGTAAATATTATTAATGTATAAAGTGTATAAAAGTAAATATTAAAGCAGATTTACTCTCTGCACTGTGTACTACAGATTAGAAAAAACAGAGTCACTGAATCAAATGAATGATCAAATCACTGAATCAATTTCCTGCAGTTCGTGTAATTCTGATCTGAGTTTTTTATATACATTAAAAATAAAGTGTGATGGGTTCTGATCTTCTTCCTCAAGATGTGAATGTGATCTGGTTAACCTGCAGAGTTTTCCTCTCTAATCTTTGACACTGTGGAAAGTTAAAGATAAACAGTTAGTTCATGTATTACAGATTCTCACTCAACAGCAAACCAGAGCCGGGAAATCTTTTAATAAAACATAAACATATTTGCATATTTAACCAGTAAAACTGCAACACAGTGTGCTTAAATAGTGCAAAACAATTTAAAGATTAAAAATAAAACATGCAGTATGTGAAAACCCTTCCAAATATTAAGCTCAGCGTTTCAGCCACACCCGGACGTATGCAAATATTTATATCAAATAAATGATAAGCTTCAAACGTTCTAGCAGTTCAGGGAGACTTTATTTGTTCCAGCAAGACTGTGACCTGGTACAGAACACAATATTTTTTAATGCTTTTTCTCCCAATTTAGTTGTATCCAATTCCCCTCTACTGCGGCAGACCTCCACTCCTGACCGAGGAGGGTCCTGACTAACACACGCCCCCTCCGACACGTGTGCAGCCCCGACCGCTTCTTTTCACCTTCACCAGGCAGGTTCATACAGAGATCCGTATCGCGCACTGAGAGTCATGTCTCGTGCAGCACCATCGATCGGCCAGCAGAGGTCGTAATCGCAGCAGTTATATGGCTGATAGCAGAGCAAAGATTCAAACTCACAAACTTGAAATGTCACCCAAGCCGTGTTAGACTCATTACTACTGTAAAAATGAGGTCATGCAGGGACAGGAAAGGGTCTTGCACAGTTTTGTATACAGTGTATCACAAAAGTAAGTACACCCCTCACATTTCTGCAGATATTTAAGTATATCTTTTCATGGGACAACACTGACAAAATGACACTTTGACACAATGAAAAGTAGTCTGTGTGCAGCTTATATAACAGTGTAAATTTATTCTTCCCTCAAAATAACTCAATATACAGCCATTAATGTCTAAACCACCGGCAACAAAAGTGAGTACACCCCTTAGTGAAAGTTCCTGAAGTGTCAATATTTTGTGTGGCCACCATTATTTCCCAGAACTGCCTTAACTCTCTTGAGCATGGAGTTTACCAGAGCTTCACAGGTTGCCACTGGAATGCTTTTCCACTCCTCCATGACGACATCACGGAGCTGGCGGATATTCGAGACTTCTAGCTCCTCCACCTTCCGCTTGAGGATGCCCCAAAGATGTTCTATTGGGTTTAGGTCTGGAGACATGCTTGGCCAGTCCATCACCTTTACCCTCAGCCTCTTCAATAAAGCAGTGGTCGTCTTAGAGGTGTGTTTGGGGTCATTATCATGCTGGAACACTGCCCTGCGACCCAGTTTCCGGAGGGAGGGGATCATGCTCTGCTTCAGTATTTCACAGTACATATTGGAGTTCATGTGTCCCTCAATGAAATGTAACTCCCCAACACCTGCTGCACTCATGCAGCCCCAGACCATGGCATTCCCACCACCATGCTTGACTGTAGGCATGACACACTTATCTTTGTACTCCTCACCTGATTGCCGCCACACATGCTTGAGACCATCTGAACCAAACAAATTAATCTTGGTCTCATCAGACCATAGGACATGGTTCCAGTAATCCATGTCCTTTGTTGACATGTCTTCAGCAAACTGTTTGCGGGCTTTCTTGTGTAGAGACTTCAGAAGAGGCTTCCTTCTGGGGTGACAGCCATGCAGACCAATTTGATGTAGTGTGCGGCGTATGGTCTGAGCACTGACAGGCTGACCCCCCACCTTTTCAATCTCTGCAGCAATGCTGACAGCACTCCTGCGCCTATCTTTCAAAGACAGCAGTTGGATGTGACGCTGAGCACGTGCACTCAGCTTCTTTGGACGACCAACGCGAGGTCTGTTCTGAGTGGACCCTGCTCTTTTAAAACGCTGGATGATCTTGGCCACTGTGCTGCAGTTCAGTTTCAGGGTGTTGGCAATCTTCTTGTAGCCTTGGCCATCTTCATGTAGCGCAACAATTCGTCTTTTAAGATCCTCAGAGAGTTCTTTGCCATGAGGTGCCATGTTGGAACTTTCAGTGACCAGTATGAGAGAGTGTGAGAGCTGTACTACTAAATTGAACACACCTGCTCCCTATGCACACCTGAGACCTAGTAACACTAACAAATCACATGACATTTTGGAGGGAAAATGACACGCAGTGCTCAATTTGGACATTTAGGGGTGTAGTCTCTTAGGGGTGTACTCACTTTTGTTGCCGGTGGTTTAGACATTAATGGCTGTATATTGAGTTATTTTGAGGGAAGAATAAATTTACACTGTTATATAAGCTGCACACAGACTACTTTTCATTGTGTCAAAGTGTCATTTTGTCAGTGTTGTCCCATGAAAAGATATACTTAAATATCTGCAGAAATGTGAGGGGTGTACTCACTTTTGTGATACACTGTATATACAAAAGTCACAGGACGCTGCCCACGGGGCGCTGTTGGCTGGATATATTTTTGGTTGGTGGACTATTCTCAGTCCAGCAGTGACAGTGAGGTGTTTAAAAAATCCAGCAGCGCTGCTGTGTCTGATCCACTCATGCCAGCACAACACACACTAACACACCACCACCATGTCAGTGTCACTGCAGTACTGAGAATCATCCACCACCTAAATAATACCTGCTCTGTGGTGGTCCTGACCATTGAAGAACAGGGTGAAAGGGGGTAACAAAGCATGTAGAGAAACAGATGGACTACAGTCAGTAATTGTAGAACTACAGAGTGCTTCTATATGGTAAGTGGAGCTGATAAAATGGACAGTGAGTGTAGAAACAAGGAGGTGGTTTTAATGTTATGGCTGATCAGTGTATATACAGTGTATATACTGTATATATGGAAGTATCACCCTCACATTACTGGTGAAGGAACAGGATGTCTGATGAGCTCATGTTGTGGTGTGCACTCTAATATCTAATGGCCCATGTTGTGTTTGTCTCAGGTGCGTTCCTGATCCCGTATCTCATCGCCCTGGTGTTGGAGGGTCTTCCTCTGCTTCACATGGAGCTGGCCATCGGACAGAGGCTCAGGATGGGCAGCATTGGGGTGTGGAACTCCATCTCACCGTACCTGGGGGGTGTAGGTGTGTATCTGAGTCTGATGTTCTGGTACGAGCGGTTAGAGGAACTGTTTTGGCTGCAGCAGGTTCCCTGACAGTCGACTCTGTGCGTTGTTATCAGTAGAGGTGCAGGAATGTTGTTGGTAGTGTGCAGACGTTTCCACACTCATACTGATACGCTTCCTCCTGAATAATCTCACGTTCTGGGTTTACAGGCGTGGCCTCCATGACCGTCTCCTTCTTAGTGGGATTGTTTTATAACACCATCCTGGCCTGGGTGCTCTGGTACTTCTTCCATTCCTTCCAAAATCCTCTGCCATGGAGCTACTGCCCGGTCAATGCCAACCGCACCGGTGAGTCTCTAACAGCATCACACAGGGGGGTAAATCTCCTAAATCAGTCCAAAAACTCCGGCCATCAGCTCTGGGCTCTGCTCGTTACACCAAAAATATTTCTAAGTTTATTGGGAAAAAAAATATAGATATATACTGTATTTAGTTCAACTCCATTATTTTTATGGAGTAATAATGATAATGCTAAAAAATAATACATAATACATAACATATACATACATAATACGTAAATATAACAGAAAAATATTACTGTTATTATTACTGTTGTTCTTGTTTTATCACCATTATTATTATTATTATTATTATTATTATTAATATTCTTATTATTATTAATATTATTGTTATTATTATTATCATTTTCATTATTATAATAATTATTATTATTATTATAATTATTGTTATTAATAATAATACTAATAATATCATCATTTTTATTATTATTATTATTAATATTATTATTATCATTATTATTATTAGTATTATTATTATTATTAATATTATTATTATTGTTGTTGTTATTATTGTTATTACTATTATTAATATTATTACTATTCTTACTATTATTATTATTATTATTATTAAATCATGTTTTTTTCTGAACATACCTGCAATATTTGTGCTGTTTGGTTTATAATGTTTATATACGTATTATACACTGCACGTTCTGTAGTGAATCTGTATAACAACTCGTTCCAAACTGTTCATCGTTTCAGCAGAAACGTCCATGTTATGTTGTGTTATTGTGATGCTGCAGCAGGGTGTACCTGTATGTTATTATGTGTGTATAAACGTGGAGTGTGTGTGTGTACCTGTATGTTATTATGTGTGTATAAACGTGGAGTGTGTGTGTGTACCTGTATGTTATTATGTGTGTATAAACGTGGAGTGTGTGTGTGTACCTGTATGTTATTATGTGTGTATAAACGTGGAGTGTGTGTGTGTACCTGTATGTTATTATGTGTGTATAAACGTGGAGTGTGTGTGTGTACCTGTATGTTATTATGTGTGTATAAACGTGGAGTGTGTGTGTGTACCTGTATGTTATTATGTGTGTATAAACGTGGAGTGTGTGTGTGTACCTGTATGTTATTATGTGTGTATAAACGTGGAGTGTGTGTGTGTACCTGTATGTGTGTGTATAAACTCGGTGTGTGTGTGCTGCTGCAGGGTTCGTGGTGGAATGTGAGAAGAGTTCTCCGGTGAACTATTTCTGGTACAGAGAGACGCTGAACGTGACTCCAGATATTGTGGATGGTGGGGGTCTGCAGTGGTGGATGGTTATCTGTCTGGCGTCGGCGTGGTGCATCGTGTACATCTGCTTTATTCGGGGCATTGAGACCATCGGGAAGGTTCAGACGCTTCTCACATTAATACGAGTCTTTCGTCTGGTGTTGAATGAGTTTATTTAATCTTTAATGGTTTCATCTGTTCCTCTGTAGGCCACGTACGTCACAGCAACATTCCCGTACCTAGTGCTCACCATCTTCCTCATCCGGGCTCTAACTCTGCCGGGGGCCACGATCGGACTGCGTCACCTTTTCACGCCCAATGTAGGTGATATAATGTTCTGATAGCTGTTAGTGGAGCTGTTTCTGACTGCAGTAAACACTCTTAAAACCAAATCAGCATCCTCATACACACATATACGCTATTAATTCTAATATTAATGCATTATTGTAGTGTTTAGCTCTGCTAGTTTAACAAATTCCACTGCAAATATTACAGAAAACATTTTTACACCTCATTTCACTAATTGTTTGTATTTTTTTAATCAATCTACCAAAGTTGTTGTACAGCCACTTTTTTACACTACTCTTCCTCTGCTGGAGACCCCGATGGTGTATGAGGAGGGTATATCCTCCTGACACGCCCTCCCTCCACCGACCCCTTCTTATCCCCCCGTACTTCGGTGGATCGGTGTGTGAGGTCGGTCTCGCTCACGGAGAGTCACACGCTGATCTCCACGTTCCTCCACTTCTGTACAGACGCCTCGGCCTACTAACCAGGGTCCTTACACAGCGTCCAAGACCCCGCCCACTTTTTAGTCCCGTCTTTTCCCACCCACCAGACTAGCGGCCGATTTTGTCTGCTGCTCTGTCTGCACTGCTGAGATTGGAACTTGGGGAGTATCCCGATGCTCAAACCAATTCAAGCAATCGAGGTTTAATCAAACAACTTCAAGATCGAGTCCCAAACTAGAAATAGGTAACTAAACCTGATCTTTGGTATGTTCTCCTCCGACAGTGGGAGACGCTGAAGAACCCGACGGTGTGGTTGGACGCTTCGACCCAGATCTTCTTCTCTCTGTCGTTGGCTTTTGGAGGACTGATCGCATTTTCCAGTTACAACCCGGAGAAGTGAGTTCAAGTGTTTACATCTGTGGCTAAGTGGGTAGCACTGTCACCTCACAGCAAGAAGGTCCTAGGTTCAATTCCCAGGTGGAGCGGTCTGGGTCCTTTCTGTGTGGAGTTTGCATGTTCTCCCTGTGTCTGTGTGGGTTTCCTCCAGGTGCTCCTGATAGGTCAGGTTAACTGGAGCTGCTCTAAATTACACTGTGATGGACTGGCGACCTGTCTGGGGTGTTTCCTGGCCAATGAATCAGAAACACCACGACCCTGACCAGGATAAACAGACACTGATCAGCCATAACATTAAAACCACCTCCTTGTTTCTACACTCACTGTCCATTTTATCAGCTCCACTTACCATATAGAAGCACTTTGTAGTTCTACAATTACTGACTGTAGTCCATCTGTTTCTCTACATGCTTTGTTACCCCCTTTCATGCTGTTCTTCAATGGTCAGGACCCCCACAGGACCACCACAGAGCAGGTATTATTTAGGTGGTGGATGATTCTCAGCACTGCAGTGACACTGACATGGTGGTGGTGTGTTAGTGTGTGTTGTGCTGGTATGAGTGGATCAGACACAGCAGCGCTGCTGGAGTTTTTAAATACCGTGTCCACTCACTGTCCACTCTATTAGACACTCCTACCTAGTCGGTCCACCTTGTAGATGTAAAGTCAGAGACGATCGCTCATCTATTGCTGCTGTTTGAGTCGCTCATCTTCTAGACCTTCATCAGTGGTCACAGGACGCTGCCCACGGGGCGCTGTTGGCTGGATATTTTTGGTTGGTGGACGATTCTCAGTCCAGCAGTGACAGTGAGGTGTTTAAAAACTCCAGCAGCACTGCTGTGTCTGATCCACTCATACCAGCACAACACACACTAACACACCACCACCATGTCAGTGTCACTGCAGTACTGAGAATCATCCACCACCTAAATAATACCTGCTCTGTGGTGGTCCTGTGGGGGTCCTGACCATTGAAGAACAGGGTGAAAGGGGGTAACAAAGCATGTAGAGAAACAGATGGACTACAGTCAGTAATTGTAGAACTACAAAGTGCTTCTATATGGTAAGTGGAGCTGATAACATGGACAGTGAGTGTAGAAACAAGGAGGTGGTTTTAATGTTATGGCTGATCATGTACATTAAGCATTAAAAACAGAAAGCTTATAATAACTGAACCTATCAGGACTAAAGCAGGACTTTGTTTACTCCAGATTACTGATGTGCAGGTAGCTTAAGTGTCTGACTGATTCATATTTTATAAATGTTAAAAGCTGAAGAATCATTCATTTCTATGCAGTTTTACTTTCTTAATCGTGTAAAAATTATTATTATTTTTTACAGAAATAACTGTCAGAGTGATGCTGTTCTAGTCGGGTGCATCAACAGCGCCACGTCCATCTACGCATCCATCCCCATCTTCTCCATCCTGGGATTTAAAGCACTGTCCAGTTTTAATGAGTGTTTACAGGGGTAAGCACCGCTCCACCTCACATTACAACTACATTTATACTCTATTCTGATTGGATTCCAGGTTTTTTGGATATATCCGATTCCACTACACACTGTGAGAGTGTCGCATGTTTGACACCTTCGCTGGTCAAGGAGGGTCAGGGCTTCTCTGTAATCCTTCACTACTTCTCTCCGTCTGTCAGGGCTCACCATGTCTGTATGGCATCCAGCCAGGCCGCTGTGGCACATGAGCGCCAATAGAGATAAAAAACTAAATCATAAATTTGCTTTAAAGCTTGGCACAGTGATGCAGCAGGTGGCATTTGTGCCACAACACTCAAAAAGCACTTTTATTTATTTATTTATTTATTTTAATTGTTCTGTTTATTCTGGGGGCGGCACGGTGGCTTAGTGGGTAGCACGGTCGCCTCACAGCAAAAACATGCAGTCAGGTTAATTGGAGACACTGAATTGTCCTATAGATGAATGTGAGTGTGTGTGTGTGTGTGTGTGTGTGTGTGTGTGTATCTGCCCTGCGATGGACTGGCGCCCCGTCCAGGGTGTTACTGTGTAACTTGCGGTCATTGAAAAGCTAGGATAGGCTCCAGCATATTCAGTCAGTGATTGTACATTGGTGGAAAAGGTTTGGACCTTAGTGAAATGAGACGCCTCGCTATGAGGGTACAAAGGGTTAGGGTTAGGGTTAGGTGTGATAATTATATATATATATGATTCGACATCATTCTGATCGTGTCATTTTCTGCTCTCTAATAATAATAATAATAATAATAATAATAATAATAATAATAATAATAATAATTAATAATAATAATAATAATAATAATAATAATAATAATAATAATAATAATAATAATAATAATAACGCTCCGGCCGTCTTAACCCACAACACACACAATGTGTAAATGTTCCAGCAGCTTCCGGTGTAGTGATGAAGCGTCGCTCCCTACTTAAAATGGTGGAATACCCTACGTAGTGCACTTCACAGGAACAACCGGGGTGAATGGAACGCTCCTACAGAATCGGTGCTGATGGTTGAAAGACGCTTTCTGAACCAATCAGAGCTTCTGATTGTAATTGTTAGTAAGAAATGCTGTTATTTGCATTTATTCAGTTTGCGTCACACAGATGACGTGGTAATGAAACGCTCGATCGGCTTTCTAACCACTTCCTGTTTTACTTCACCACCGGGAAAAGTTTGGAGGTTTTTAATTATAAGCACATTTACAAAATAACGGATTCTGTTCCTAATGGGACGCACGCTTATAAATGTAATAGCATCTGGAAGAACAGAAGCTAAGGTAAGCAGCGGTTATGATTGTTTTTGCTGTGTTTGGGATTTTGGCCGCTGTGCCGTGATTTATCGAGCGCTTTTGTTCTGTAATAAAAACAAAACGTATCAGTTGAAGCTTTTAACTGGAACCTTCTTGTTACAGAAATTACATTCATTTACACGATGAGGAGGAAAGTAAAGACACGAAGTAAAACGGCTAAATACACTCGCTAATCTGTTGTTGTTTTTATCTGAACTTACAGATTATTTCTTTATTTCTACGCTACATTTATAATATATGTTCTGTGTAGATTATATTGACTCGTGACTCGACTCGGACTCGTATTTTGTGACTTGTGAACATCTCAGGTGTGTGTGTGTGTTCAGGGTGTGTTCCCAAATACTCATAACGAAGGTTCAGTAATTAAGCTGCTCTCTTTCTTTCTTCCGTTTCCTCTCGCAGGAACATTGACATCTTGACGAACGCTTTAAATCTTCCTGACATGAACATAACGATCGAAAATTACGATGAGAAGTTCCTCTGGCTGAACGCGTCGTATCCAGACCAGGTGGAGAAACTTCAGCTGGCGTCGTGTGATCTGCAGGCGTTCCTGGATCAGGTAACGATGCACGAAACCTACAGAACCAGAGCTCACCTCAACTCACCACTAATTATACAGACAGAAGTATTGGGACGCCCCTTCTAATGACTGAATTCATGTGTTCCAGACATGACAGTCACTAACAGGTGTAATAAACCAATCATATTAAGGAAATGATCTTCTTCTGGCTTTGCAGCAACAGTTTAGGGAAGGTCCTTTACTGTTCCTGTTCCAGCTTGAAGGAGCTCTATAAAGACATGAAGACTCAACAGCTCCGGGGTGAAACGGAACACCAATTCACCCCTCCTGACCAGGCAGGTTCATTTGGAGATCCGTATCACGCACGGATCAAAGAGTCACGCGCTGATCTCCATTATCCCCCGTCTCTGTGTAGCACCATTGATCCACCAGCAGAGGGCGTAACTGCAGCAGTTATAAGGAATCCCTACAGAACATCCATCTCTTAGATGAGCTGATCTGAGGGATCTGGTTTGCTAGTGTGTTTTACCATTGTGCCACCCAAGCGCCCAACCAATGCTCTCTTGACTGAACAGGCACAAATTCCCATACACAGACAGAAGCATTCTCCAATGAGCGGCTGTTGTTCTAGATGAAAAGATCATGTAGAGGTCACTCTGTTTAGAAACAGGACGAACAACACGCTCACAGTCAGGCGTCCGAATACTTTTGGTGACATAGTGTATCTGCCAGTAATTATATCACTAGATACAGCGATACTGGAGGCGTAACTAAACGTTCTGTTTAACAAACTGAAATCGTTTAGTGTGACAAACACCAGAGAGGTAATCAGATGATTTTAACACCCTGGCACCCGACTGCTTGTGTTGGCACTGTGCCCTGCAGTTAAAGAATAACACTCTGACTTATACATGCACTGACTGATAATCACTGTGTAAATAATCTAGTGAACATTTAATCTCCTCACGCATTTCAGAAATGATAAACTAAAGCTCGCCTCTCCTAATGCGCTGGTGTTTTTTATTCCTCAGAGCGCCTCGGGCACAGGTCTGGCCTTCATCGTCTTCACGGAGGCAGTGATCAAGATGCCAGGCTCTCAGGTCTGGGCCGTGCTCTTCTTCATCATGCTCTTCAGTCTGGGACTCTCCTCCATGTTTGGAAATCTGGAGGGGGTGCTGACACCCCTGCTGGACCTGCACATGGTGCCCAAGTGCATCCCCAAAGAAATATTCACAGGTAAACGTACAGACAGAACCAAGAGTACTGGGTAGAACATCACTTCATATCACTAAAACATCTAATAATTTGCAGAAGAACATATGAAGCTGATATATTTCATCTTTTATCTGCTCAACTTCATTTCATTAATTAATAAACATCCATTCCTGCATTTCACACCTGCAACACATTCCAAAAAAAGTTGGGACAGTAAAGCATTTACCACTTTGTAACGTCGCCGCTTCTTCTCACCACATTTAAGAGACATTTCGGCACAGAGGACGCCGAGCGATGACGTGTTTCCGTTATTTTGTCCCGTTCTTCCTGCAAACACGTCTTAAGATGTGAAACAGTTCAGGGTTCAAAATCCTCCACACGTTCTCTATTAGGGACAGAGCAGGACTGCAGGCAGGCCAGTCCAGTACCCGTACCCTCTACTTCCACAGTCATGCCTTTATAATGTGTGCAGCAGGTGGTTTTGTATCGTCTTGTTGAAAATGCTGGACGTCCCTGGATAAGACGACGTGTTGAAGGCAGCACATGTTGCTCTAAGATCTCAACGTACTTTTCTGCATTAATGCTGCATCACAGAGTGTAAATGACCTTTACCAAGGGCACTGACACACCCCATACCATGATACACCCTGGTACTGACACACCCCCATACCATGACAGACACTTTTTTCTACCAAACCATGATTACAATCACCTGTTCACATCACCTGTTTAAAATCACATCATTATTTAGTTGCTTTACCTCATTATTCACCCTAAATTCACCCCAACTGTTTTTGGAATGTGTTGCAGGCCTGAAATGCAGGAATGGATGTTTATTAATAAATGAAATGAAGTTGAGCAGATAAAAGATGAAACATCTCAGCTTCATCCTGTCTGTCACTAATACTTTCTGACTTGATTTATGTGCAGGTCTGATGTGCCTGTTCTCGTTCACCGTGGCCCTCATCTTCACTCAGGGGTCGGGGAACTACTGGCTGACCATTTTTAATAACTACGTGGGCTCCCTGCCTCTGCTGGTCATCGCCTTCTTCGAGATCACAGCGGTCATGTACATCTACGGAGCTAAGAGGTGTCTGTCTGATCATTTATTCTCACGTGTCGCAGGGTCCAAGAGTCCGAGTCTCCCGCCGGGAACTCGTTCTAACACTTTAAACACGGTGCATTCGGGTGACGTGAGCGCCCAGCCTGTAGAGGGGGTGACCACGCTACCAAGGTTTTGGGGAACTAGGCTTGGTTTGCTTTTAGTTTCCTCTCACTGTACTATGTCTCCAGGAACTGATCATGATTCTAGACGTTAATACGTAGTCGCTTCTTCTTGCTTGGCGGCTTTTCAGAAGAATGTGAAATGTGGGCCATTTAGACAAAATTGCATTTGTAGCAATTCCTAAAAACTGCTGCAGTTACGCCCTCTGCTGGCTGATTGATGGTGCTGCACAGAGACAGGGGATAACGAAGATCAGTGCGTGACTCTGATCCGTGCACGATACGCATCTCCGTACAAACCCCAGTGCAGGTGAAAAGAAGCAGTCTGTACTGCACGGTCCTCCTTGATCAGGAGTGAAGGTCTGCAGCAGTAGAGGGGGAATACCATTGGGGAATTGGATATGTCTAGATGCATAAAATGCTCACTGTCAACTTTCCAATTCATCTCAATGAAGTCCAGTCATGTTAGGTCAGGGCTTTGTGCAGGACATCAGATTGCAGTTCCTTCAGACTGAACTTAAACCTTTTATATTTTTAGGACTTTGCTTGATGCAGAGGGATACGATCATGCTGGGACATGTAAGGACCTTCCCTAAACTGTTTCCACAACACTGGAAGCATATGATTAGTTTTGTTGAATTGATTTTATACAGAGATGGAAACACACCCTAAATAAGACACACATTTTTTGCATAATACATTCAGTTATTTACTCAGTCCTACACAGGAAGTGTACAAATGTAGAAGAGACAACCCACTTACTGGCATGTTTTGGCTGGCAAAACTCCACACAGACAATAATTGACATTGGTACTAACATGCATGACATGCTGTATAATGAATAAATAAATGCTAAGTACGATGTTGTCCGGCTGTTTTTGAGACTGATGAGCTGAGTTCTGGGTAATTGACTCGGTCTCCTGGACTCTGCTGGACGTTCGGAGCTGTAATGAGTAAACTGTTGTTGAGTTAACTGTTAGTCCTGGACACTCATTACCCCGCACAAGTCCGTCAGCGTACAGTAATAATTATTCCGTCTTCTCCTCGCTCAGATTCTCGGACGATGTGGAGTGGATGACCGGACACAGACCCAACCTGTACTGGCAGGCGACCTGGAGGGTGATCAGCCCCCTGATGCTGCTGCTGGTCTTCCTGGCTTACCTGGTGGTGCAGGCACAGGAGAACCCCACGTATGAAGCATGGAACCCCAATTATGTAAGAACCTTAAATCATGCTGTGATTCTCAGTGCGGACGTGACATTATTTAGAACAGGGTTACTGTTAAAGCCGGGGAGTTGTGTGATTTACGTTCTGGGGTGAGCGGCATCGAGTATAACTCATCTAATAATCATTCAGAGTGTTTCACTGAATAACTGAGTACGTTCACATGTTCAGCATTTAGCAGACGTTTTTGTCTAAACAGTTGAGGGTTAAGGGCCTTGCTCAAGGGCCCAACAGTGGCAACCTGGTAGTGGTGGGGCTTGAACCAGTGACCTTTAGATTACTAGTCCAGTACCTTAACCACGAGGCTACAACTGCCCTCAATGTAAGCATACGTCTTAGAATTAAACCAGCTTTTTACATCTTGAATCTTAGACAGCAGGATGGCACAGTGGCCCAGCTGGCAGACTGGGTGGCACTCATGACACTGGTGCCAATGCTGGTGCCAAAATCAGGAACTGTTTTGTGCTTTTCTGCTGCACAGGTTCTCAGCTAGAAAAAAATGGTCCAGTTATGACCCCATAATCTTTTGGGTCGGGAATCAGTGAACATGTGACATAGGCGTCCAAAAAACAAGGGGTCCTGGCGCCACCATAGTTAAGTTGTTCACCCGCCTTTCTGCCATTTACAACCTAAAGCATCAGGTTTGGGAGTGCCAGTCCACCTTTCCACATTTTTTAAAATGCCAGCGGTTTACTGAGTGCTTGTTTTTGTTTCAGTAGCTCACTGGTGAATTGAGTAGCTGATTATCCCCGTAGGCCGAGCGCTCGGTCATCTGTGTTTACTGATGTGATTACGTCTCTATGGAGCAAAAATCTCCCTATTTTCTCTGTCTGGGTGCCACACTACCTGTTCCAAACCATTAATCTTTAATAAATCATTATGTAGGGATGTTTTAATACTGCTGAGATATCAAATCAGTTCGTTAACAATGTTTTTCTACATTTTGCAGAAAGAGTTTCCTGCCCCTGAAGTGCTGACGTATCCAGGATGGGTTTACTCTATCTGCATTCTTCTGGCCGCCGTTCCCTGCTCGTTTATTCCACTTTGGGCTCTTTATCAATTTATTCAATTTTTACGGAAGCGCCATGCAGACAGAAATTTAAAAAGATTATCTTACAATAATGAAGGTTATGTGGTGGAAACGTAAACAATATAAGTTATAAAATATTAGTTTTTATTTTTAAGTTAAACTGACCAGCTGTGGGGACACGATGGACCCTATTTTTATAATCATAGTCCTAACATAGAAATATGAAGGGTGTGGAGAAACCATAATGATAACATGATAATAATTTCACTTATAATTTAATTGATAGATTTCATATAGGCGTTTTATATTTTCTAATAACTGGCTGGGTGACAAAAGGAATTTTGTACAGGAGTCTCTTTTCTGTCTCTATTTTACTGCTAGTGTCACAAGTCTTGGGTTGTCACTCACTGGTGGATCGAGTAGCTGGCGTTGGTGGTATACAATTCAAGTCAAACACAGTCCGAGATCTACAACTGTAATAAAAAACAAGCATTATTTATTCATGTACAGTATTCAATGACAACACCTAGAGGGAATTTAGACTAGCTGATCCACCTTTTGTGTGTTTTTGGGAGGAGATACATAAAGAACTCCTTACAGACAGCGAGGTTTGAACCTAGGTCCCTGGGACTGGGACCCACACTACTTTTTTGGGCAAAAACTCAAAGAACGAAAAAAGACTGAACACCAGAGAATTAACAGCTGTCAGAGTCCATAAAAACAACATTGATGTTCATTAATTCATTCACTTACCACCACTTAATCCTGGTCAGGGTCACAGTGGGTCTGATAATTTGTGTGAAAGGTTGGAAATACCCCAGACAGGTTGCCAGTCCATCACATATACACACACACACACACACACACACACACACACACACACACACACTGAGGGTAGTTTCTAGTAGCTCCAGTTGTACTGACTGCACGTCTTTGTACTGTGGGAGGAAACCAGAGCACCCAGAGGAAAGCCACACAGAAAGGTCCCTGGTGATCCGGCTAGGGAATCGAACCCAGACCCTTCTCTCGGTAAGGTGACAGTGCCACCCAATGCACAACAGTGCCGCCCCACATTGTTGTTAATGATGTAGAATACAGTTCTTGAAGAAAAATGTGTGATTTCTTTTTTATTATTATTATATTTATTGTATTTGTGTTTTACTGTGGTACGTGTTTAAAATGGCAAAAAAGGAGACTCAGTTTATTACATGCAGTTTAGTTTGTGCATTTAAACATTTCAACATAAAAAATTAATAAAAAAATAATGAACAATTAATGACAGAATAAGAGAGGATGCTTTAGGAACAACTGTAAGTCATTCCATGCAGTCTGCTTTCCGATTTGTCCATGATTTCATTCTATCATTGTCTGTTTTACCACCGCTTTATCCTGGTCAGGGTAGCGGTGGTCTGATTCCATGTCCAAATACTGTTTCTGACTCGTATTGTCCACAAGTGGTCTGACCTCAATAACAAAAAGTAGGAAACAGCGCCACCTGCTGTCCAGTAAAGAAAGAACAATATCTCAGAGCTTCTGTCTGTTTCAGTCACGTTTAACTTCTAACCTTCAGTATCCACAGATACACTACATGGTCAAAAGTTTGTGGACACCCAGACATGACATTCTAGTTGAGTATCTCATTAGTTAAAGTTTTGGGAGAATGACAAGGCAGGAACTTCACAAACTGTGTCAAATGACTGAAATAAATTAAACAAAAGCTTAATTCCTAGCTCATGAAACCATTTTGCTGTGGATTTAGATTAAACACACAACCACATTTACTTCACAAATAAATAAATGATTCTTAAAATATTACTGATAGTGTTTGTTGCCAAAAATCTGTTTTTGTTTTATTTGACTATAGAATGAGGTTCTGTTCAGGATTCTAGTGGTGTCGAACAAGCGCTTCATTTTTATGTTTGTTGCTGGATGAAAGAAAAGGATTCATATATTTTAGAGTTTGACTTCATATCTCGATTTTTAGATGTATGACTATTGTTCTAGCCGCCTGGACTGTTATAACACCCTACTGACTGGTCCCAACTCTTCCGACTTATATAAACATCATCATCAACACAAATCAAGCCGTCCTGCAACATCTCCACCGGCTTCCTGTAAAACATCACATATGATTCTAAATTCTTCTCCTGACTTCTCCTGGCTCTTCATAACCTCGCTCCTTCTTACCTGTCTGATCTTTTTCCCTACAAACCAACCTGCTGTATTGTTCACAACCCCACCATCAAACCTTCATGGGTCTGGTGGTCGTCCCTTCTTTAGACTGGCTCCCCGACTCTGGATCTCTCTTCCCCCACTTGTCCAACAGACCGACATTAGCTCTACATTTAATCTGAACTAAAATCCAGTCCCTATCTCTAGCTTATAATCATCCTGAACCTTAAATCAGCCCTTTACCAGGTCCTGTCATGTTTCTGCCTGTGATGCCGTGTTTCATGTTTCCCGTCTGCACGTCTTCATTGTTCTGTGTTTTGAAATTGTAAGCGCCTTTGAGCAGAAAGTGCCATATAAGTATAATAACAATCATTATCACTATTATTACTATTGTTTTCTTATAGTATATTGAATTGTATAGATTACATTCAGAACTGTGTGTTTAGTTTGTACTGCAGATTAGACGCTTATTCATGCTGTTTAGCGAGCTGGTGTGGAACACTGCTTTGTAGATTTGCTGCGGTTGGTTCTAGACTTGTGTGGTTTACAAACACACACACATTAAAGGGGGGTGTCCTCATACTTTTGGCTTTGTAGTAGCTTGAAAAGCTGAAGGTTGTGAGCTGTCGCTGGAGTAAAGCTTTGTTGTAGTAGGTTATTTTATGCAGGAAATGTTTGTAGGTCAGGTGTATAATACCACGGCGTTTACTCAGCAGTCTCTCATCTTACCACTTCAACTGTGGTGTGTCTTTGAAGTGGAGAAGGACGGAGACTAAACCTGACCACAGAACCCGATGTTATGGCTGGAACTCCAGTTCAGTTATTTTTCTTTTCTAACAATAATTTATAATAATTGTGCAGAATTAATAAATAATTAATAAGTGCTATTTAACACGTCACTACTGTTCTTGAGCTTGTTATGTTTACATCAATCATGTACTGCTGTGGTAAATTTACTGTTTGGCATAATATAAATGTACATTTATGGGAAATCATTACAAAGCTTTTGATATAAACATACAGTTAATGTCAAAAGTTTGCATACACTGGGCGCTCAGAGGGAGGGAGGGAGGGAGGGAGGAAGGGCTGTAGTGATTCCTCGTAACTGCTGCAGTTACGCCCTCTGCTGGCTGATCAGTGGCGCAGCACAGAGACGGTGAATATCTGAGGTGTGTGACTCTCCGTGCGCAATACAGATCTCCATATAAACCCTGTTGCAGGTGAAAAGAAGCGGTTGGTACTGCACATGTTTTAGATGGTCATGACCCTCCTCGGTCATTAGTGGAGGTCTGCAGCCGTAGAGGGGGAAATACCATCGGGGAATTAGATATGACTAGATAAGGAGGAAAATATGGAGAAATTCATTATAAAAATGTGCATTCACTATGAAGGGACATATACATTCACTGAATACTTTATTAGGTAGAGTGATTTATTGATTATTGAACTGTTTGGTTATACATTCACTGACACTTTGACACACTCTGTTACCCATTTATCGATCAAAAGACTCCCACAAAGCTCTCAATGATTAGATGTTAATTGAGTAACGTTCTCAGGGCTGCAATGACACATGCGGTAATAACATAGTAGTGTGTCGTGCCTGTATAAGCACTGTTGTTGGGATTTTGGGATCTGTTTTTAAAATGTCTTTGTTAGTATTTACTTTTCCCCATATTGTGATTGTTTTAGCCTACTTCACATTGGTAGAAATGTTATGTTTAAGTGATAAGATTCAACAAGCCAGGCAGAAATAAAAGTTTACTGTGTGTTTAGTCTAATTAAACAAGTTTAATAAGACGACAAACTTGTTTTAATAAGATAAGATTGTCTTTTATTATCCCACAGAGGGAAATTTGCAACGTTACTGCAGCTTTCAGGAATACAGAGATATAAAAGTGTTTGTTTATACATATATTAAAAAAATAGAAACGTAAAGATATATAAAAAGAAATAACGTCTTTAAAGAAGTTTAACAAATATTAGACTAAATTAGACTAGACACACACTTGAATAACTAAGAGAAGTGTTTTTATACAGGGCAATTTTGTGTTTTTTTAGGTTTTTATTTAAAAACTATATTTTGTGTTTACTTAGGATTGTAAAAAATCCTAGGATTAGAATGAGAGATTAAGCTAATGAACTAATAATCAGAATGTTGCTGGTTCAAGCCCCACTAACACCACATTTGCCATTGTTGGGGCCTAAACTCTAAAATGCGTACATTCTATTCAAAGGCACACACCTGAAAACCACTGATATTTAGCATTTTATTATCAATTTAGGGAGAATTTTGAATTCGTGATCCATCAGAGGTATTACTGGGAAACCCGGGAGTAATATGGGACAAAAATCAGCCATAATGCGGTAAAATTGATTTTGTTTAAATATATGTCTTTTTAAATGAGCTTATATTCTTATAAACCCATATTTTGTTGTTTATAATGAATATTTAAACCCTAAACCGTGTGAATATTCGCTGTGTAAACAGAAGCACTTGAATGCTAATTTTACCTCAGAATGACCTCGCTAGTGAAATGGAGTCGCAGCAGGTCACGTGACTCTACCTGTATTCAGCAGCAGTCACACCTGTATTTACTCGTGTTTGAACGCCTCTCTAGTCACTGTAGTCTGTAATTATGCCTGTGTGTGTGTGAGAGAGCCGAACACACACCCCTCTGTCATTCAGTCATGGACTACAGATGAGTTAAAGTGTCTCAGATTTGAATCGGTACAGACTGAAGCGTGATGGCGGCGGTGTGAGTGAACACAGCTGATCGTTTATATTCGGTCTGGGTGAAACATGGCGATGGTGGAGAAAAGTTCGTCCTCGGGACAAAGTGATGTTTTATTAAACCTGCGCTGGAGACAGGTAGTGAAAGAACAACAGGACCGGTTCAGATCCAGCAGAGAGAGTTTACCTGTACTGAACACACCTGTACTGAACACACCTGGAGCTCTGCAGAGAGACAGAAGCAGCGGGGAGGTGAGAGTGTTCAGTATCTCACACTACTGAGTTTATCTTTGTTTTAGTTTGTTTTTGTTAAAGAAAAGCTTCATTTCTCTAATTTCCTTCGGGATCAATAAAGTATCTATCTATCTATATACGACACACACGAGTGCAGCTGTTGGGTTTTGGTGTGACCGCAAGTATTTGTAGTTTTGGAGTCTAGTGGGGTGACCACATATATTTTAAGTTTTAGATTGTAGTAGGGTGACTACATGTATTTAGAGTTTTAGACGGTAGTGGGGTGACCACATATTTCACAGAGTTCTGGATTGTAGTGGGGTGACTACATGCATTTTTGGTCTTGGAGTCTAGTGGGGAGTGACCACATGTATTTTAAGTCTAGTGTCTAGTGGGGATTAAACACATATATTTGAAGTTCTGGAGTTTTTAAGTTCTTGTTGTGTGACCACATGTATTTGTGGTCATGGAGTCTAGTGGTGTGACCAGGTATATTTGGGTTTTTGGATTCTAGAGGTGGGTGACCACATGTATTTGTAGTTTTGGAGTCTAGTGGGGTGACCACATGTATTTTGGGGTTTTGGATTTTAGTGAGGTGTGACCACATGTATTTTGTCCTGGAGTCTCATGGGGTGACCACATGTATACCATGTTCTGGAATCCAGTCGGGTGACCCGATGTGTTTGAGTTTTGGAGTCTAGTGAGGTGTGAACAAGTGTATTTTGGCTTCTGGAGTGTAGTGGGGTTTTACCTGGTATATCTGGGGTTTTAGATTGTAGTGGTGTGACCACGTGTTTGGAGTTTTGGGTTGTAGTGGGGTAACCACATTCATTTGGAATTCTGGATTCTAGTTGAGTGAATAAATGTATTTAAAGTTCTGGAGTCTTGTTGTGTGACCACATGTATTTGGGATCCTGGAGTCGAGTGAGGTTTTAGTGGTGTGACCGTGTATATTTGGAGTCCTGGAGTCTCATGGGGTGACCACATGTATTTGGTGTTTTGGAGCCTAGTCAGGTTTTAGTTGTGTGACCCTGTCAATTTGGGGTTCTGGATTCTAGAGGGGAGGTGACCACATGTATTTAAAGTTCTGGCGTCTAGTCGGGGTGACCACATGTATTTGGGCTCCTGGAGTCTAGTGGGGTGACCCCTTGACCTGCATGCTGTACAACCTGTAGATGGAAATGAGCCTGAGTGCCTTGGTGCACTTATTCGTCTTGGAATAAATAAGACATATTTGTGGTTGTAATAAATGGGCGGAGGACTGGAACGTGCTGATCCAGCACAACTTAAATGATGAATCAGTAGAAACGTTAATCACCCTGAAGCTCCTGAGGAAGAACCTGCTCGGTGGGTTTGTGTTGCCGGTTAATATAAATCAGTGACGTAAGCGGTACGACACTGTACTGAAGATGGGAGCGATGTACTGGGACAACACCCTAAAATAACTGAAGAATAAGCTCCGCTGGATCCCGGGGCAAACAAGAACGTTTGTACAGGCGGGAGGGTGGTGAGATGTGTGGTACGTTCAGGCAGAAGCTGTGGAATCATCAATAATTATTCAGCGTGTTATGATCATGTAGTTGTGTTGATGTTCCCAGTTTAGAAAGATAAATCATGCTGATCTTAAAATGACCTTCAATCATCTTGCTTACTTAACCCTTTAATGGTCTCACCAAGAAAATCATGTTTATCATCATTTCTTTGCATTTCTTACATTTACATGTTCAGCATTTAGCAGACGCTTTTCTCCAAAGCGACTTACACAATGAGCTGAACACGATGAGCAATTGAGGGTGAAGGGCCTTGCTCAGGGACCCAACAGTGGCAACTTAGTGGTGGCGGGGCTTGAACTGGCAACCTTCTGTTTACTAGTCCAGTACCTTAACCACTGAGCTATCACTGGCACTATTTCTTAGTTTCATGGGACGATCAACAACAAACAGTTCATATTTTTACTAGCACTCAGTATTGTTAATGAGCCTCGACCAAACAGCTGCAGCTTTTCATGGATGATTTTTCAGGTTAGAAGGGCCGTGTTCCAATATTTTTGAGTTTAACACGTCAACCAAGCAGTAGATACGACCCAAACAAGATTATCACTTTGGATAAAAGCGTTCGCTAAATGCTGCAGAATGTAAAATAAGGACGGCGATTCTTGCCAGTCTTGTGTGTGTAGACGCCGGGTCGGCCACTGAGATTTGAACCTGTAGTGCTACTGCTAAGCTACTAATGTACTAAACTGGCTGTTATTCTATGTAATTGTTTATGATTTAAAGTTTAAAATGACTTTCTTAGATGAGCTTCTTTACATAAACCTTCCAGACAGAGTGAACATCAAGGTTTATGCTAACGCTCGTTCTTCTCTCCTGACCTCAAAGTGCTGCGGCATTTTTACTAAACCTTTACAGTAGACCCTTGGGTTATGGGCGGTTTACCATACGAACATTTTAGGTTACAAACGATCTTTTTCAACTTAATGTACAAACAAATTTCGGATTACGAACAGAAATTCGCAAAACACGTGACGCCACGAACAAGTTGACTCCAACCGTCCCTCTCTCCCCAAAGAAGGTGCAGAGGAAGTGCAGTGCTGAGAAAATGAATGAATCTATCACTATTTGTTGTTGTATAATTACTCCTGCCAGTAGGTGTCACTGTGTATCAGACAGAGGGGACAGTGAGTGAGAGAGAAGAAGGAATTCGGCTCAGTAAAGTATTCTTTCTTTCATTCAGTTACATCTACAATATACAGCACTACTGAAATAAAGAAGGAAATAATAGAGAAATATGAGAGTTATTGTTGTTTCTGGTAGATAAATTTTATATAATAGAAGGAAATGTATTATGGTGTATGGTGCAGCACACGTACTGTACTGAAATGTGATGTGTGTTTATGTACAGTACTACTGTGTATTGTTGTTTATTATTGTATATTACAGTATTATCTATTCTATAATTTAAGATTAAGGGAAAATATCCGTGTATTTATAACAGAAAAGAGCATTTAATACATTAGAGAGGTTAGGGGTAAGGGGGGGTTAGGGGTAAGGGGGGGTTTGGGAGGTCTGGCACGGATTAATTCTGTTTACATTATTTCTTATGGGAAAAATAGGTTTAACTAATGAACATTTTGACTTAAGAACAGCCCTTCAGAACCAATTACATTCATAAGTCAAGGGTCGACTGTATACTGTACATTCCGCTCTTTAAACTGAATATTTCTCAGGTGGAATCATGAGTGGAATGTGGGTTTGTGTAATTCATCTGTACAGGACGTATAGTTTATATTTATGAGCTGGAACTATCTGAGAGGACCTGAGCTCTGACCGTGTGTTGAGATAAGGATGTCGGACTGTGTGTATGGTCGGAGACAGAGACTCATTGTTAGCGTAGCACTAAAGCTTTTGTTTCTTCTCGTTAGATTGCATCAGAGGAGCGGCCACCCGAAACCCTCGGCTATCTGAACTCAGACTCCAGACACAAGGTAAAGCTCAGGGTTTCTACACCGTCATTGTTTTTACACCCTGAATGACCTGTAGAGCTGGTCGTCCTCCTCGAACGTGCACGTCAGCTGATTAGAATGAACTGGTCATGGTTTTTTTGGTGCAGCCTTCTACGCTTCTGAAATATACTAAATTCTACTCTGCTAAATTCACGGTAAAATGAACTTATTTTAACAGACCTGGTTTTTCAATCATCACAGATTTCACTGACTTTTAAAGAAAAAGAAAAGAGCCACATTTCACATCAATCATTACATTTAACTCATAAACTACATGTTAGAATAAATGAAGCTATGATACACAGCACAGCTACATTAATAGATGAGGACGTAAGTCTCACACACAGCGACTCGTTTCAAATGACTCGGACTCGACTCCTGACTCGCACTTGTGTACAACAAAAGTCAGCAACATTAGTTACGTGTGATAATTATATATATATATATATATACAGTACAGGCCAAAAGTTTGGACACACCAGCCAAAAGTTTGGACACACCTTCTCTTCAATGTTTTTTCTTGATTATTTTTATTTTCTACATTGTAGATTAATACTGAAGACATCCAAACTATGAAGAATTATGTAGTGAACCAAAAAGTGTTGAACAAACCAGAATATGTTTTATATTTTACCAACTCTACCTCTGCACAACCCAACTGATGGTCTCAAACACATTAAAAAAGCAACAAATTCCAAAAATTCACTCTAGACAAGGCACAAACATTCATTGAAAACCATTCCAGGTGGAAACCTAATAAAGCTGGTTGAGAAAATTTCAAAGAGTGTGCAAATCTGTCATTAAAGCAAAAGATGGCTACTTTGAAGAATCTAAAATATAAAACATATTCTGGTTTGTTTAACACTTTTTTGTTTACTACATAATTCCATATGTGTCCCTTCATAGTTTGGATGTCTTTAGTATTAATCTACAATGTAGAAAATTTAAAAAAATTAAGAAAAACCACAGGAATGAGAAGGTGTGTCCAAACTTTTGGCCTGTACTGTATATATGATCCAACATCATTCTGATCGTGTCATTTTCTGCTCTCTAATAATAATAATAATAATAATAATAACAACACTCCGGCCCACAACACACACAATGTGTAAATGTTCCAGCCAGCTTCCGGTGTAGTGATGAAGCGTCGCGCCCTACTTAAAATGGTGGAATACCCTACGTAGTGCACTTCACAGGAACAGCCGGGGTGAATGGAACGCTCCTACAGAATCGGTGCTAATGGTTGTAAGATGCTTTCTGAACCAATCAGAGCTTCTGGGGGTCCTGTGGGGGTCCTGACCATTAAAGAACAGCATGAAAGGGGGTAACAAAGCATGTAGAGAAACAGATGAACTACAGTCAGTAATTGTAGAACTATAAAGTGCTTCTATATGGTGAGTGGAGCTGATAAAATGGACAGTGAGTGTAGAAACAAGGAGGTGGTTTTAATGTTATGGCTGATCGGTGTAAATACAGCCTTTTAATATTACAGAATGTACATTATTTGTTTTTAGTTATAACATAAATAAAATAAGCTAAAAATGATTAACATTGCTGATGAGTAGAGCCGACCCGGCCGCTCGTGATCAGGGTGGTTGTGGTACGAGGACTTTGTTGGTTGACCAAACACAGAACACGTTAAACGAAGCAGATCTTGAGAGAACGTGTGACGTTTGTTGTTGTCTTGCTGTACTTTTATATTTTGAGTGTAAACATTCTGTCTGTATGTTGAAGGTCTGTGTGCAGAACGTCCCCTGTGCCGGCCACGCCCTGAGGAACGCGTTTCTATCCAATGGACAAGAAAACTGGAAAACTCATGTAAAACTGGCCAGAATCATCAGGTAAGTCCAGAACAAAGACGTTTACTGATGTTTACGTTACTAAAGTGATGCCATGTTATACTTCCAGTTCCTAAAGAACATGCAGTAGTTGAATACCCTACTCTAAATTGTTCCTAGGTAGGAGCAAGTAGAGGAACATTTAGAGTATAAAACCAATTGGTTCAGAAGAAACGGGACGTGATCTGGAGTAACGTGTACAGAACAGAAGATCAAACTCTTTATCTGTGTGTCCCAACTCATTAGGAAGCTGGGGTCAGAGTTCAGGGTCAGTCATTATAATGGAACTGAGAGGGTTAAGGACCTTGCTCAAAGGCAGAGCAGGGATTCGAACCCACGATTTTCAGTTCAATAGCTCAAATTTCGTGTGTGTGTGTGTGTGTGTGTGTGTGTGTGTGTGTGTGTGTGTGTGTGATGCAGGAGGAGTTTTGTAGGACTGGAGCTGGTACAGTGGCTGATGGAGCAGTGTGTAGTTGTCGAGAGCAGAAATGCAGCGTGTAGAGTTTGGAATGTTCTTCTGGAGCTGCGCATCCTGCTCTCAGGTACCTGCACAAACCCTGGTATTACTGTACCCTCAGTGTGTGTGTGTGTGTGTTTCAGAGATGGGGACACAGCAACTTCAGACTCGTAAACAACAAGAGTCTCTAGCGTCAGCATGTGTTAACATTAGTTACATGTGATAATTATATATATACCTATAATTATTATTATTATAAATATTCTGTTCTCTAATAATAATAACGCTCCGGCCGTCTGAACCCACAACACACACAATGTGTAAATGTTCCAGCAGCTTCCGGTGTAGTGATGAAGCGTCGCTCCCTACTTAAAATGGTGGAATACCCTACGTAGTGCACTTCACAGGAACGACCGGGGTGAATGGAACGCTCCTACAGAATCGGTGCTGATGGTTGAAAGACGCTTTCTGAACCAATCAGAGCTTCTGATTGTAATTGTTAGTAAGAAATGCTGTTATTTGCATTTATTCAGTTTGCGTCACACAGATGACGTGGTAATGAAACGCTCGATCGGCTTTCTAACCACTTCCTGTTTTACTTCACCACCGGGAAAAGTTTGGAGGTTCTTAATTATAAGCACATTTATAATATATGTTCTGTGTAGATTATATTGACTCGTGACTCGACTCGGACTCGTATTTTGTGACTTGTGAACATCTCAGGTGTGTGTGTGTGTAATTTTTCATGCCTTGTTCATGCAGTGGAACGGCAGGCGGTGTTTGAAGATTCTGGAAGTCTGTACCAGTTCTCCTTCGAGGAGTGTGAAGCTCAGAGCTGTGAGTTTAGGAAGCAGAGCCAGTGGCTGAACGGAGTGAGTCTTCTCCTAAAAGCAGGACCCCATACTCAGCACCACATGGGGACCCCAAAACCGTGAGTACCAAGTATGAACTACGACGTGATGCATTAGGTCTGCTCAAAAGGATCGATGTGTGACTCGCTGATCCGTGCGCGATACGGATCTCCGCATGAACCCTGGTGCAGGTGAAAAGAAGTGGTCGGTAGTGCACAGGTGTCAGAGGGTGTGTTTGTTAGTCACGACCCTCCTCGGCCAAGAAAGGAGGTCTGCGGTGGTAGAGGTGGGGGGTTCATGAACATGGCAGTCGGTTCATTGTGCTTTAATGGCCTCCCCGGTCAGGATTTAAGCACATGGATTCAATAGTTTTGGGTCTAAGTTCAATTACGATCACAAAAAACACCATATAAGGAAACGTGCACCAGGCGTCGTGCTCGGCGCTGCCAGTCCTGATGCCAATCTGCATCACAACAGTTCTGTTATCTTTACCAGCCGTGATGGAGTCTGTGTTTGTGATACGATCTCTTACTTTCCTCTTATTTCCTCTTCTCTGTCTCCACCACATCAGATACAGGTACACAGGTATACGGCCAAAAGTATGTGGACACCCCTCTAAACGATTAAACATTTGTAGCTAACAGGCGTAAAAGTGATATAACATTGTGCCAACAATTTGGGGAATCCCCCTTTCTCTCTCTCTAGTTGCTCTACACAGAGCCTCGGTCTCAACCCGACTCAGCATGTTTGGATTGTGAGCCAGGCTGAGCCAGGCCTTCTCTTCCTTTCCAACATCGGTGCCTGACCTCACAGACTGTATGGAATGAATGGGCACAAATTTCCACAGTCACACTCTGTCTTCCCAGAAAACTGGATGACATTAAAGCTACAAATAAAGATGGAACGATTCATTCTAAATACACGTGGTCAGGTGTCCCGATACTTTTGTCCATATCATTTTGCTAGATTCTTTTAACCGTTCATTAGTTGGTGGTTACCCCGTCCCTGACGAGCTTAATGCCACCCGTTAAACACAACACTGAGTTAACGTGCTGATTACACAGTTAGGTTGACGTGCATGATGCAAAATATCCACATTGTTGTAAAACGTTTCCCTGTTTATGGTTTAAATGAATGAAGAGATCTAGTTTCTCCTGATCTCTGATCTGTTTGTATGTGCAGGACTGATGGAGAGATGAGGAGAAGTTCTAACACCAGTTCTCCGGTGGACGTGATCCAGATGAGAGCTCTGGAGCGCCTGACCTCATCGGTGAGGAAACCACCACGTCTTTCTGTCCGTGTTGCTCGTACGGAGCTGCAGTCGTACATCCGGTTTTACGGCTCCTTCGTTGGGCTCCTTATATGGCACAGCATGTTTGGTCATGTCCAGTTCCTCTGCCACTTACAGCAGCATGTTTCTTAAATCCATCTGACTGTGGTAGTGCTGGTGGAAGAGGGGGTTGGGGGGTGAAATGTTTTGGTGAATGTTCAATGTAATGAAAAAGAATGATGTGGAGTTTGCATGTTCTCCCCATGTCTCCACATGTCTATGAGGGTTTCCTCCGGATGCTCCGGTTTCCTCCCACAGTACAAAGTCATGCATTTAGGACCTAGAGCTACTAGAAATGACCAAGTGTGTGTGTGTGTGTTTGCTCTGTGATGGACTGGTGACCTGTCCAGGCTGTCGAATGATTTATTGATTGATTGGTTGATTGATCACTGATGTGTTTGTTGTGTTCGTGTTGCTCCTGGTTTGTGCTGAACGTCTCTGTGTATCAGGTCCAGAACGAGCTGACGCTGGCGCTGGCTCGGAAATCACGCTGCAAATCAGGTAACTGTTGATTCTGTTTAAGTACAGTAAAAATGGAGTCATGTGGGGTGCTCGGGTGGCGCAGTGGTAAAAACGCGAGCACAATGGTGCTAACGTCAGGTCGGGCACCTACATGATCAGCTGGTTCATCCGAGGGAGGGAGAGAGCAGTTACGCCCTCTGCTGGCTGATCGATGGTGCTGCACAGAGATGGGGGATAACGGAGATCGGTGCGTGGCTCTCTGTGCACGATACAGATCTCTATATGAACCTGCCTGGTGCTGGTGAAAAGAAGCGGTCGGTGCTGCACACGTGCCGGAGGGTGTGTGTGTTAGTCACGACCTTCCTCGGTCAGGAGTAAAGGTGTGCACCAGTAGAGGGGAATTGGATATGACTAGATTTGAAGGAAAATGCGAAAATAGAGTGTAGTTTGTACCTTTAAACAGAGCCGATTGTTTAACGTCTCATGTGATTATATTTCTCAGTGATTGAAGACGCCGCCTCAGAAGCACCTGATGATCCATCATGCAGAACTTCCACCAGTCAACAAACGGTACGAGACTTTAACATTAATTTATTATATTGTTTTATATGCATTTGAATTAGAACCAAATGATCCAGTTGACCCGCCCGTTCTCCTCCCCGCTGAGCTGCACTAACATGTCAGATCTCCTGTAAGATCTCCTCCCAGACTTCAAGCTGCTCCCACATTTTCAGGAGGTTGTAAAGCTTCCTGTGCAGGACGGGGCTGCAGGCAGGTGTCTCCTGGTCACCCGCGCTCTCTGCTCTCTCTGCTTATGTGCAGAATGTCGAGAGAGAATCTCCGGTTCCCTCTAGCACCACGCCCGGGTGAAACAGAGGCAGCGACGTGCGGAGATCCTCCGGGTGTGTTCCAGAAGCCCATGGCTCTGAGGGACGGTGGTTTAAGGTTGGTGTTTTCTGTCTCCCCGCGCTGCAGCAGAGCTCTGGAGCGGGATCACACAGTGGAGAGGAGAACGGCCGTGTGGAGACGGTCCAGAAACTCACCAAGGACGCCTGCCGTCACCTCCACAGCCCACTCAGACCCACAGAACGTCCAGCCGAGGTAAGACGTCTCACACACGTGATCAGAAGGTTTACGGTTTAAGCCCCACTACAGACAGGTTGCTATTGTTGGGCCCTTGATCGAGGCCCTTAACCTGTATGGCTCATATTGTGAATGGTCACAGTTGTAAGTTGCTTTGGACAAAATTAACATGCATGAAATTATAATTATAAAATTATGACTGAATTTAAAATGCTAATAGCAAAAAAAAATGCAGTTTGAATGAGATGCAGCAAATCTTCTGACTGTGTTGTTGTTTCCTATGGAGTGTGGCACGTTTACCGTGTTTGATGCGGCACTCAAAGCTCACCTGATCGAACTTTGACCCAGTTTGCTGTTCGCCGACCTTTTCAAAGCTCCTCCAATGAGATGAACTGTTTGATACGAGGCGGTAAAAGCAACTAGGGCTGCACCTAATGATTATTTTTGTATCAATTATTCTAACGATTATTTTCTTGATTAATCGATTAGTCGAAACTTATTTACTGCTTATTTTAAAGGGGTTTATGTGTGCGCTAACATAAAATAATGAAAAACAGAATTTATCTTAATTTTCTCTGATCTTCTCTTAATACAATATGCACTTCAGGGCTTTATGCAGTAATAGGTACCTTTATTGTAATGTCAAACATTAAATCTCCCATTATATCAAAGGAAGAGCTTGTAAAATTCAAGTGAAGGAATATAGAACATCTTTATTTGTAATATATACATATACAGATGTGCAGTACAACAGGTACAACATATTCCAGCTAAAAATCCTCCACACTTCACTTTTACAGAAGTTACAGAGCAGCACATCGTTGTATCTTTGTTAAAAACACTCTTAAAGTTTAGATGCTCGTGTGAGAGTTTTTTATGCCACAGCTTCCCCAGAGAAATCAATTATTTTAGTGAGCGTGGGTTAGGGTTATTACGTCGACGCGTCGCCCCACCCCTAAAAGCAACTCGGACCGTACGAATAAAACTCAGCGTGACTTATTGTAGTAAAACAGCGAGTGAGGAATGTGATTAGTGGAGGAACTTATGAGCAGTAATAATGAAGAGAAGTTTAGTGCTCCTGTCTCCTTCTTTTACTACATTAAACCACGTTAAGCTTTATTCTGAACCAGAAGCGTTTTAGACTCTGGGAGAAGCTGATTCTGATTCTCACCATTTCTCAGAAGCTGGAGCTGTAACACAAGTTTAAAAGTGAAACAGGGAGGAGAATCCAGATAAACACAGATACATGTGGAGCTGTAACCCTGGATCTGCACCTTATTCCACACTGATGCAGATTCAGATCAGATTCACACGTTGAACAAAGCGGAGGTTTGTGTCGAGGATCACGGTGAGAGTGTCGACTGTTTGTGCAGGCAGACGTCAAACTTTTAACCCGAATCAGGAATTAAATATCGTGCCTTTCTTTAATTGGCTTCTACATGTCCTGTCAGTCGCTGCTCAGGATCAGTGGCAGGAAAATCTGATTTGTCGTCTTTTATTACACAGGCACAAAGTCATGTTATTTTAGTTTTTTTGGTAGATTTAGGATGTGGTTTAGGATAAATCTCACACTTCCTAATCACAGTACTGATGTTTTTAATGAATCTGGTAGCTGGTGTGTTGATTCCATTATGTAAAATAAATGGAGTGATTATCCTGACACAGTTTGCTGCAGGGTGCATTTAAGACTAGAGATCGTGTAATGTTATTCCAGCCTGCAGCCGATCTGATGGGAACGGGGGTGTAGTGGTGGGGTGTAGCGGTGGGGGGGTAGTAGTGGTGGGGTGTAGCGGTGGGGGGGGGGTAGTAGTGGTGGGGTGTAGCGGTGGGGGGGTAGTAGTGGTGGGGAGTAGTGGTGGGGGCTGATGGTCCACTGACAGGACTGATCTCACTGGGGGGGGTTTGGGTTGAATGACTGCCTGCAGTGCAGCGCATTAATACACCAGGGCAGGAGAGATCACTCACCGTCCGTCACCACCGGGGCAATTAGTGCAGAAAAGTGCTGCAGCCTCCAACCTGTCCGTCCTCCTGATTATGTGCATTTTCTAGCACACGTGCTAACGCTGAATCTACAATATATACGTCAGGAGTTATCGACGGGGTGCTTTATCTACCATTCCTGGACCTCTATCAAATTATAAATAGCAAAAAATACACACCACGTTTCCACTAAAAGTTGGGACGTTTAGTTAAATAGAGAAGAATGTGTGACGTGTTTCATTCTCTTAAATTTTTATTTGATTTCTAATGTTTCTCTGATCAACTTCATTCTAGTTTGTAAATAGAAACACATTTAGAATCTGATGCTGTAACAGACTCCAAAAAAGTTGGGACGGAGGCAGAATGAGAGTGAAACGTTGATGGAATGTTGAAGTTCCAGTGTTTGAAAGATTCCACACTGAGCAGGTGAAGGAGTAATGATCAGGTATACAAGGATCCACCTGGATCAGGATCAGTCTGTACAAGCAATCATGGGGCGTGGCTCACCACTGTGTTCCAAACTTCAGGAGAGAATCAGTCAGGTCAAAAAGAACATTTACATTTTCGGCATTTAGCAGACGCTTTTATCCAAACTGACTGAACACAATTTTGAGCAATTGAGGGTTAAGGGCCTTGCTCAGGGGCCCAACAGTCTCAACTTGGCGGTGGTGGGGCTTGAACCGGCGGCCTTTTGATTACTAGTCCAGTACCTTAACCACTTAGCTATCACTGCCTTATTTCACACTGCAAGATTATAAATAATTGAGTCTTATTACTCTACTCCTCTATTCCTCTACTGTCCATGATGTTGTGAAAAGATTCAGAGAATCCGCTGCTGAATGTGCGCGACCATCAAACTCTCAGCTGGTACTGATTAAGAATCTGTCAGACTATCGTGATAAATACAGCCACGTGGGTTTGAGAGCACTTCAGAAAACAGTTGTCACCTAACACAGTCCACCGCTGCATCAAGAAATGTAACCTGAAACTCAGATATATACTTTATTATGGGAAGTCCAAATTAATTCAGCAAGACGATGCCACGCCTCATTCTGTGCCTTTGTAGACACAGAGTGCGTGTGCTTGAGTGGCCTGCCTGCAGTCCACATCTGCATCATGAAGAGGAGAATGAGACGACGGCGAGCACGGACTGTCGAGCAGCTGAATCTCGTATCGAGACTCACAAACCTGCAACCATCAGTGTCCTCAGTTCCTCACACATTAATCAGTGGAATTAATAGGAACACTGATGGAACACAGGGGGGAACACAGGGGGGAACACGGAGGGGAACACAGGGGGGAACACAGGGGGAACACGCCCCCATCCTGACTTTACTGGAGTCTGTTACAGCATCAGATTCTAAACGTGTTTTTATTTCCAAACTAGAATGAAGTTGATCAGTGAAACATTAGAAATCAAATAAAGATTGACGAGAATGAAACACGTCACACATTCTTCGATATTATTATTATCATTTTATATTAATTTCGGCCTCGATGGTTGTCTGGCTTCTTTCCTCCACTGATTTAGGACACAGTGCCTGATCAGTAAAGCAACCCCAAAACATCATTGAGCCTCCTCAGTGTTGTACAGTAGGTGGGAGGTTCATTTCTTTGCAAGCTGTCTTACCATTGAGCTCTGATTTCTGATATCTTCTGAGCACGTTCTCTCAGAAGGACTGCGGTCTGTCGGTGGGCATTCCGATGCGTTCCAGTTTGCTAGCCGAACCACTTTTATGGTCGTACTTCTCTGAACGCGGCTCTCCGACAGAGCTATAAACCGATCAGTTCAGGAGCTGCACCATGGAGATGGCTTCATAAAGACATAAAGAGGAGATAGGATCACTCCTCCTCCTGCCCTATAAACATATTCCACCACACGGGGGGCTTTGACTCTAGGCAGCATCTTTACGGCTGAGATCAGACGCCCGAGGCGTTGCCTTCACATGTATTATCCCTCCTCGGATTATTATTACACAGCGGGGAAGCTCTTCCTAAAATTCCACTCGCTTCCGACTGATACAGACCTGCTTTGTTCCTTCTGCAGTTATTACATGAATTAGTGTGTTAGTGTGTTTATTTATTATAACACGTCTGAGGATGATTAGTGCAGGTTCCTCAGCAGCGTGTGGATAATTAGAACCACGGTTCTGGGTGGCTGGGTGCACCAGTGCTGGTGTGGCAGATCAGACGTGTGTGTGTAAGATTGATAACGGCCCGGTGATGAGGTGGCAGGGTAATAACACCGCCCTCCTCAGTCCTTTGTTCTGAAGGTGCTGGCTGGGGTAAACACACACACACACACACACACACACACACACACACACACACACACACACGTGATTAGTGCATTATACCACAGCAAACAGACAGCAAGCCTCACACTGCATACATATACACCGATCAGCCATAACATTAAAACCACCTCCTTGTTTCTACACTCACTGTCCATTTTATCAGCTCCACTTACCATATAGAAGCACTTTGTAGTTCTACAATTACTGACTAGTTCATCTGCTTTGTTACCCCCTTTCATGCTGTTCTTCAATGGTCAGGACCCCCACAGGACCCCCACAGAGCAGGTATTATTTAGGTGGTGGATGATTCTCAGCACTGCAGTGACACTGACATGGTGGTGGTGTGTTAGTGTGTGTTGTGCTGGTATGAGTGGATCACCACACTGTCACTGCTGGACTGAGAATCGTCCACCAACCAAATATATCCAGCCAACAGCGCCCCGTGGGCAGCGTCCTGTGGGCAGCGTCCTGTGACCACTGATGAAGGTCTAGAAGATGAGCGACTCAAACAGCAGCAGTAGATGAGCTATCGTCTCTGACTTTACATCTACAAGGTGGACCGACTAGGTAGGAGTGTCTAATAGAGTGGACGGTGAGTGGACACGGTATTTAAAAACTCCAGCAGCGCTGCTGTGTCTGATCCACTCGTACCAGCACAACACACACTAAGAAAAGCACCTCTCTAGTTATAAAGGATTTTTTCATATCCAGTCATAATGAATAAGTAGTAACAGGACCGGCTGGTGTGTTTGGTATGTTCATTTATCCTAAACGAAAGCTGATAGATGGGCGTCAGTTAATTCAGCTGGTAAAATAAAAACAAATCAGGGGACAAAATGTGAGAATCACGTCGTTGTGCTGGATGATAAAATGAATCCCGAGGAGAGACGGTGTTTGATGTGGACTGGGGTAATCAGGGGGGGTATTAATGTAAATCTGGAGGAAAGGGAATCTCCTTGGTGATGCTCTCCCCCCTCTCGGTCCCTCCCCAGCCCCTGGGTGACGCAGCAGTCCGGGTGTGTGTTCGAGAGAGGAGCCGAGAGATGCTGCTGCTTCAGAGAACCACGTCAGAGAGGCCGTCCTCCTCCTCCTCCTCGTGCTCCTCCTTTTCTTCGTCCTCCTCCCTTACCCAGAGGTGAGCTGCTGGAACACATTTGCTCTCTCTCTCTCTCTCTCTCTCTCTCGCGTGTGCATTCTCCTGTAGTCGCTTCCTCTCGCGTTTGTTTACGGCTCAGCTTTGAATGGTTTAGTCTCTCGCTCGGTGCTGGATGTCGTTCTCTTTACCGCTCTGTACCGCGCTGCCTCATGCGCGCTGACGGAGAGGAAGCCGCCGCTCTACGTCCTGAAGCCGTGTTCAGCCCCGGTGTTGTCTCCGCTCGGCGGGCACTCCCTCGCGGGTCGATGTAGCTGGTGCCAGGATGGACCGCAGGCGAGCGCTGGAGGGCAGGGCGGTGCTGGTGGAGCAAGAAGACGACGAGGATGAGGATGGCGGCTCGGACAGCAGCAGGGGCGACACGGGTGATGCCAGGGCGTCCGTACCCACCTTTGACGTGCCCTATTTCCGCTACATCGATGAGGAGGGCACGGAGGAAGAGGAGTGGTGCAGCAGCCGCTCCACGTCCTCTGTAGAGGAGGAGGACTCAACTGACTCGTGTCTCTCACACAGGTACGCCAGCGTGCCCGCCAGCCCAGAGAAGGTTCTGGAACACCTGCTGAGCCACCTGAGGCTGGATGAAGAGAGCGCGGGCACCCAGGATCGGGACACCGGTGAGTTCTACCTCAGACTTGTGATTTTTACACGTCACCTGATTGAACTTTGAACCAGTTTGTTGTTTGCTGACCTTGTCAAAGCTCCTCCAATGAGACGAACTGTTTGATACGAGGCGGTAAAAGTGACTCAGTCTGCATGAACAAAACTATATGTAGAACTCACTATAGAACAGAACAGACGCCCCCTGCTGGTCACGTAGCCAAACGACTTTGGTATCTCGCTTCTTGTTGACGTGCATTTTTGGACGTGGTATCATTAAACCCCTCGTCACTTCTCACGTGTGTTTTCATTACAGAGCGTAGTTTGGGAGGCCTGACAGACTCGCCTGTGGTTCCCCCCCGGTGATAGATGGTGTAGTGTGTGATTCTCTATCACCCATCAGTCGTGTAGTGTGAACTGTACAGAGATCTGACAGCTCCGAAAGTCGTGTAGTGTGAGCAGAAACAAAAAGCCGGGCGGTATTTTTATTGCTTGTATTGTATTGTTATTATTTTTATCATTGAGCGCTATTTTATTAGAGTTCGGCTTTCCCGGAATGTATTAACACACTTGGACAGGACGGTGATCCATCGCAGGGCCTCGGGCTCAGAAACCGTTAATAATAGACGTTAAAATGCCGCTCAGGTGGCGCAGCAGTAAAAGTACGCTAGCGCACCAGAGTCGGGGTCTCGAATACGTCGTATCGAATCTCAGCTCTACCTTCCGACTGGTCCGGGCGGCTGCATGAACGACGATTGGCTGTTGTTCAGGGTTAGAGGGTAGAGAGTCGGATCGTAGGTCCTCATAACTACACAAATAATCTACACAAATCATATATTATAAATGTAGCGTAGAAATAAAGAAATAATCTGTAAGTTCAGATAAAAACAACAACAGATTAGCGAGTGTATTTAGCCGTTTTACTTCGTGTCTTTACTTTCCTCCTCATTGTGTAAATGAATGTAATTTCTGTAACAAGAAGGTTCCAGTTAAAAGCTTCAACTGATACGTTTTGTTTTCATTACAGAACAAAAGCGCTCGATAAATCACGGCACAGCGGCCAAAATCCCAAACACAGCAAAAACAATCAGAACCGCTGCTTACCTTAGCTTCTGTTCTTCCAGATGCTATTACATTTATAAGCGTGCGTCCCATTAGGAACAGAATCCGTTATTTTGTAAATGTGCTTATAATTAAAAACCTCCAAACTTTTCCCGGTGGTGAAGTAAAACAGGAAGTGGTTAGAAAGCCGATCGAGCGTTTCATTACCACGTCATCTGTGTGACGCAAACCGAATAAATGCAAATAACAGCATTTCTTACTAACAATTACAATCAGAAGCTCTGATTGGTTCAGGAAGCGTCTTACAACCATCAGCACCGATTCTGTAGGAGCGTTCCATTCACCCCGGGTGTTCCTGTGAAGTGCACTACGTAGGGTATTCCACCATTTTAAGTAGGGAGCGACGCTTCATCACTACACCGGAAGCTGCTGGAACATTTACACATTGTGTGTGTTGTGGGTTAAGACGGCCGGAGCGTTATTATTATTATTATTATTATTATTATTATTATTATTATTAATAATATTATTATTATTATTATTATTATTAGAGAGCAGAAAATGACAGGATCAGAATGATGTTGGATCAGATATATATATATAATTATCACACGTAACTAATGCTGCTGACTTTTGTTGTCCACGAGACATTTTTTGTGAGTCACGTGTCGAGTCACGTGTCGAGTCACGTGTCGAGTCCGAGTCGAGTCTGAAGTCGCTGTGTGTGCGACTAATTACGTGCGACTCGGACTCGAGTCCCCATCTCTGAGGAGGCGTCGGACGCTCCCTCGTTATTCAGTCAGATCATCACTCAAAATTAAGGCGCCTCAGTAGGAGCATTTTAAAGGATCTAAGAATTTAGACACGCCCACTTCTCTTCTAGGATGATGGGAAATGTCTGTGTAGAGAGAGAGCTAGGTTAACTTAATGTATATTTTTTACTCCATCTGACCCCAATAGGAAAAGTTTGGACACCCCGGGTGTAGGTGTTTAGTTGGGTGATGATCTAGTGACCAACACATCAGTCTGTTACACTGGAACGTTTACAGATGTCCTCGTCCTCTTGGTGTTTTGTTTTAAAATCCACGCAAACCAGATGTCGTAGCATATAAATGATATCACATGGTTTGCTGTATCGAAGCATCAGTATTTATCCTGAAGACCCTACACCCTTATTTTGTCAGGATCATGTGATCTATAGGCTTTAATGATCGTCCATCAGATCTAATCCCTGAGATGATCAATGTAAATTGAAGCTCTGACATCAGGAATGGAAGAGAGAGGAATAAAGGTGATGACTGAAGCCCTCGGTGTCGGCGCTCATCAGCGTCTTGTTCTCCTGCTGCCACGTCTGATGTGATGGTATTGATCTGAATTCTCTCTGGAGGGACCCTGTTACGGAGGGGTCGAATCCCAGTAGACTTTTGAAGCCACGTAAAAAAATAACCAATCAGCCAGAACATTAGAACCACCTGCCTGATACACAGTGTCAGAACAGGTCTTACCCAACCACCATATGGTATCTGGTACCAAGTAGATCCCAAGAAGTTGACTTTCTTCTATTGCTCTGATGTCCAGTTCCTTTAAAGGTGGACAGGAGTTCGCATGGGCACTGACTGGTTCATTAGAAGAGCTGGGTGTGTTAAAGCGTTCATCTCATCACCAGCATTTAAATTATCCACAATTTGAGATCATGGTAGATCTTTTTTTGGGTGTTATCAGCTCTTCTGTACTCCAAGTAGTCTTGCCTGCCCAACAGCCAGTTGACGGTTTGTCCCCAGCTTGTCCATCTTTGGACCCCTGTGACCCAGTCGATCATGGCTTTGTCCACACGCATGTTCTCCACCTTCTCCTCCAGCATGTAAGGTTGGATTGTATTGAATGCACTGGAGAAGTCAAAGAAAGTGATTCTCACTGTGGTGTTGTTCTGGTCCAGATGGGAATGAGCCCTCTGCAGTACGTAGATTACAGCATCATCCACACCTACCTGCTGCTGATAAGCAAACTGCAATACAAGCTATTCAAATCATCTCCTCCTTTTAACATTATATATCATTATATTCATGGACAGATAGTTTATTTATCCCGAGGGAATTGTTATTATCTCATACTGGTGTAAGATTGATGAGACGTTGTATTAGATTGAGCCTCCTGACAAAATAAAGCCTCTCACTCATGTAAACAGAGAGATGAGCGCCAGCTAGTGGACGATTGCTGAACTATAGGTCTTGGGGTAATTTTACACAATCTGACCGGACGTTCAGTTATCCAGATTGTGTCTGTTAAATGGAGGTTCCTGTGTATTTTAAATACTGGGATTTGATTTGCATTGCTGTGTTTGTAGAACATTACAATAATATAACGAGTGCTGTACAGGCTGTAGTGTTAGCGTGTGTGTGTAATGCGTGGAATATTAGTGCACGTGTGTGTATTCGCAGCATCTTTCTGTTTGCTGCTCGGTTGCAGCGCTGCACGGGTGTGAGATAAACACCGAGATGATGAATGAAGAGTAAGAAGAACAGATTATCCTGCTCATAAGAGCCTCATGAGCCGTGTTCTCTGTTCTAGGGGAGTTTATTAAGACAATGGAGCTTTAATGGGTTTTTAATGGTGTGGCGTAAACATTTCATATCCCTCTGGTGCTTAGATCTGGTGTTGGGTAGAAGCTGTGCTCACAGTGAGTAGATGGAGCAGTTCTGAGATCTTTGGGTGCTGGTTATTCGGAGGTTACCACACGACCTTTGTGCCACTGGTCTTGCTCAGCGAGCATCAGCACCCAAGTGGTGGAACCAACTTCCCCTGTCTGTGTGAACATCTGAATATCTCATTGTCTTCACAAATGATTAAAGACCTTCATCACCTCCTTACTGAGATTGTAAGCTGAGAACTGAACAGCACTTAATGATCTTCTACCTACAATTCTTCTAGCTGTACTTTGGTTCTAACAGGGTTTCAGCAGATGTGTATCGCTGGACTGAGCTTCTGCTAAATGCTGAAAGGCTGTATTACAGTGCAGGACATCATCTGTCATTCCACAAGCCCTGGAGAACAGTGTCACTAATTCCTGAGATGTTCTGTTGGAACGCAGTGGGCTGAAAGAGCCATAATCCCTGTGTGAAGCGTTATTGTTCTATGATGAGCTGAGGCACGGCTGAGGGACGTACCCACGTCTTCCTGTAATGAAGTTAATCAGCAGAGCTGCAGAGTTCAGGATATAGAGCCGCTCCAGGCTGGTGAAGATAATCGATGAGGTGATGAGGTGATGAGTCCAACCAGGTCCATACAATGATGGTGTAACTGGATGAAACGTTTAGGTCGGACTCCAGACACTGATTACATTTGCATAAACCTTCTCACAGAACGACATTATCTGGGAGGAAAATGATCGTTTCAGTAAAATCCAGACCTTTATAGGAGTGGCGTGTGTTTGTGTGCATGTTTAGCCATGACGATCTCCAAATAAATAAAAAATGCCTGGTTACCTCTCAAGGTTCCTTCCTGTAATTTTAAGGGGGGTTTTCGTGCCACTGTCGCCCTTGGCTGCTTGACAAGGAGGTTTTTCGGGGTTCCTGGGTTCTGTAGATTTGCTTTGAGACGACGTCTGTTGTAAAAAGTGCTGCTGTACAAATAAATCTGACTTGATTTGACTTTACACGTCTGTGAAGCGTCCACCCTCACGGTCACCACCTCAGAACGATGCACATCCTGGCATGGAAATGTACGTTTTGGGATTAACTGTGAATCCAGATGTGAAACGGACGAATCAAAGCACAGAACGTGCCGCTTGAATCCAGTTAATATGTGCGTACGCTGGTGCGGTGGGTACTGGGTTCCTCCTGGAGCAGGACAGTTTTCATCTCTCTCTTTTTCTCACAGAAGTAAAAATCCTTTTCAGGGTTCTTTTGTTTAGTGAGAACAGCAACTAGAGTAGGTTCACGTTGGAGAACATGCTAATCAGGATACTATGAGGCGTGTACGTACTGTCAGTAATGTACCACTGAAGATCTTGATGCCGTGGCCCGTCGTGTGGAGCTTCTGAGAGGATTTATTTGATGGTGGTGGATAATTTGGGAGCAGGGATGTGTCTCCCCCGGGAGGATCTGTGTTTACAGTAAAACTGTAGTTATTGATGAATTTAAGGATCAATATGGTAGTGTGCTGAGGTTCATAGGAGCAGATTAAAGCTCAGTGAGCAGAAGTTCTGGAGAGGAAAACTGATTGCAGAGCTCAGCTAGATTAAAGCTCTGTCTGATGCATTAGCTTTAAAAATAGAAACTCTTAAAACCTTGAATATCTGACCGTACCAATAAACCATCAGTGTGGAATAAGCGTCAGATCCAGGGTTACAGCTCCACATGTATCTGTGTTTATCTGGATTCTCCTCCCTGTTTCACTTTTAAACTTGTGTTACAGCTCCAGCTTCTGAGAAATGGTGAGAATCAGAATCAGCTTCTCCCAGAGTCTAAAACGCTTCTGGTTGAAAATAAAGCTTAACGTGGTTTAATGTAGTAAAAGAAGGAGACAGGAGCACTAAACTTCTCTTCATTATTACTGCTCATAAGTTCCTCCATTAATCACATTCCTCACTCGCTGTTTTACTACAATAAGTCACGCTGAGTTCTGAGTCGCTTTTACCACCTTATATCAAACAGTTCGTCTCATTTAAGGAGCTTTGAAAAGGTCAGCAAACTGGTGAAGCACAGGAAACACCGTCACATGCCTTTGTCATATATACAGATACATGTGTTCAGTACAATGACCTTCTTTCCTCACATATTTAAGCTTATCCCCTGGTTAAGGGCCTTGCTTAAGGGCCCAACAGTTGCTGCATGGCAGAACTAGGATTTAAATTCTCGATCTTTCAGTTGATAGCTCAAATCTCCACCCACTCCCACCGTCCCTAATATGGGTGTGATTTCCAGCTGTCCATTCCATACAGTCTTGGCTGATCATTAGATGCCACATTTCTGTTTCTTTCTGGGTTTTATTATAATTTTTTTACTGTTCTAACAGACGTGTATGTGTTGTGTGTTTGCTTTAATTTCAGAGAATCTCCTGGATGATTTCTTGCTGACGTATCCGGTCTTCATGTCTACTGCTGATCTCTGTCAGGCGATCCTCGGCCAATATCCTTCATTAATAAACACGATCAGATAAAAAAACTTCAGTGGGAGCTCAGTAGTGATCAGAAGGTTGCTGGGTCATGCCCCATCACTTCCAGGTCATCACTGTGGGCCCTCAGCTGCTCGTCTTGTATTCAGTCACAATTATATGCCAATAATGTCAATTTATTTACATTTTTTAAAATGCTCTGCTGAAATATGAAGCATTATTAAAAATAGCTCCGTGTCGGTTGGTATCATGTTTTATACTCTGTCCTGCATCCCAGACCATGTAATATCGTCTGAAGCTGGCAGTAGTACGATCTGTACGAGTTTGGTGTAATATTTGGTCATTTACATGAACTAGTCACTGCAAAGGTGAGTCTTCAACTGAACTCTGCTCCGCCCTTCTGAATCACCTTCCTGAAAGCTTCGGAGAACAGTTGTCAGTGTAAGACAGGCTTCTCTACGCTCAGACTGCTTGTTTTTGAGTTCAGAATTTTTGAGGCCTTAACTGCACCGTGGTTCACTTATTATAAGAGAGGCAAGATGAAGGAAGAGGGGCGAGAGACCCTGCTGAGGAAACGGACGGTCCTTCACCTGTCCTCCCAGTGGATCCTGCTGTGTCGAGACCGGCTTCAGGACGACGAGCAAACCAAACTCTTCATGAAGGTAAACGAGGACGCAGCCGAGGCCTGGATGACATTATTAATGACGGATAACGAGCCACAGGCCGGCGCAGCATGGAAATGCCTGTTAGCTCAGCGATTTAACCTCATTTACACGACCAGTTTGAGGGATTCGTTCTCTTCTCGTTGCAGACGCTGTCCCGGTACGTTCTGGACGACCTGTATGAGTATCCGTCTCTGGAGAAAGAGCTGAAGGAGCTCCAGAAACTTCTGCGCATGAAACGCAGACAGTAGGTCTCACTTAATTACTTTTAGATGATTCATGTCTCTAGTATTTATTGTTCTGTTGTTTATCTGCACTGTGTTTATTGTATTATCCTTCACTTTGTGTTCCGTATTGCACCCTGGTCCTGGTCCTGGTCCTGGAGGAACGTTGTTTCGTTTCAGTATGTGCTTGTATAGAGCTGAAATAGATACTATAATTAAATAATCCCAAAGCAAACTAAGGAATAAAGCCTCTCTTGAACTCTTGGAATGGCAACATTTATGCATTAATAAAATATACAACATACGAGGGATCTTCAGAAAGTTTCCTCACGTGTATATGTTGGTTGTAAGCGCTGAGGGTGGAGGAGGAGGAATTGGTCGTGTCTGAGAGACTGAGAGACGCTTATAGTCCTGATTTAGCTCCATCTGATTTATACAGTGGGGTCAAAAAGTATTTAGTCAGCCACTGATTGTGCAGGTTCTCCTACTTAGAAAGATGAGAGAGGTCTGTAATTTTCATCATAGCTACACTTCAACTATGAGAGACAAAATGAGAAAAAAAAAAATCACAATGCTGGTTCTGGAATGCTGGAAATCACATTGTAGGATTTTTTTAATAATTTTTTTGTAAATTATGGTGGAAAATAAGTATTTCAACTCAAAAGTTCAACTCAATACTTTGTAACATGACCTTTGTTGGCAATGACAGAGGTGAAACGTTTCCTGTAAGTCTTCACCAGGTTTGCACACACTGTAGCTGCTATTTTGGCCCATTCCTCCATGCAGATCTCCTCTAGAGCAGTGATGTTTTGGGGCTGTCGCTGGGCAACATGGACTCCACAAATTTTCTATGGGGTTGAGGTCTGGAGACTGGCTAGGCCACGCCAGGACCTTGAAATGCTTTTTACGGAGCCACTCCTTCGTTGCCCGAGCGGTGTGTTTGGGATCATCGTCATGCTGGAAGACCCAGCCACGTTCCATCTTCAATGCTCTCACTGATGGAAGGAGGTTTTGGCTTAACATCTCATGATACATGAACCCGTTCATTCTACCCTTAACCCTTTTCAAGGTCTTGACCAACTCTGTTGACCAAGATGGCGGCGCGTTAACACGCAGCGGCCGCTCTGGGGTCGAAAAACGGTGTTTTTTGTTGTTTTGCAGAAAAGTTTGTAAGTTTTGTTTAGGACAGTTTTGTTTATAAACGTATGGAAACCACTTTTGACTCAGTTTACAACCGCCATACACTGCTACAATTGAGAAAACAATCAGAAACCAACCTCCAAGATGATCTGCGGCGTACTCTGCATGAACTCTGCCTACTTCGCGAACCAGGCCTGCAGTCCTCGGAGTTACCTGAAGCAGGTGACCGGGGGAGGGGGCGCCGCAAGCGGTGCTCGAGGAAGCAGAAGCGTGGAAAGCGAGCCGGGGTCCGTGCTAGGCTAAAAGCTAACCCAAGCCGGCCGGCTCTACCATCGTTATTCCTCGCAAATGCATGCTCTCTGGAGAATAAACTGGACTGTATCAGACTTCAGCGAACTACCCAATGTGAGTACAGAGACTGTTGTGTTTTAATTTTCACTGAAACATGGCTTAGCGACAACATTCCAGACAGTGCCATTCAGCTAGACGGGCTAGCATCGTATCGCGCCGATAGAAATGCAGCTCAGTCCGGTAAAACACGAGGAGGAGGCGTTTGTGTTTACATTAACACCGAATGGTGCAAGGACTCTGTGCTTGTTGTGGCGTACTGTTCTCCGATGGTGGAATTTGCTATTGTTAGATGCAGACCTTTTTATTTACCACGGGAATTCACCAGTGTGCTTATTGTCGCGGTGTATCTCCCACCCAGCGCGAACGCGAAGGAAGCATTAAGCGAACTCTACAGAGCCATCAGCGAACTGCAGAACACTCATCCAGACGGACTGTTTATTATCGCTGGGGATTTTAATCATGCAAATCTCAAGTCTGTTCTCCCTAAATTCCATCAGCATGTGGACTTTGCTACGAGAGGAGCGAACACGCTGGATAATGTTTACACCAACATTGCCGGTGCGTACCGGGCGGAGCCCCGCCCCCACCTCGGATACTCAGACCACATCTCTGTAATGCTAATTCCAGCATACAGAGCACTCATCAGGCGCTCCAGACCTGTACAGAAACAGGTGAAAACCTGGCCAGAAGGATCCATCTCTGCTCTTCAGGACTGTTTTGAGTGCACTGACTGGGACATGTTTAGGGAGGCTGCAACATACGGCGATTACACTGATCTAGAGGAGTACACGACTTCAGTGACCTGCTACATCAGCAAATGCATTGAGGACGTCACTACCACTAGAACCATCACTTCCAGACCCAACCAGAAGCCGTGGATGACTCCAGAGGTGCGTGCACTGCTGAGGGCCCGAGACTCCGCTTTTAAAGCAGGTGACCAGCCGGCTCTGAGAACAGCGAGAGCCAGACTGTCCCGGGCGATCCGAGAAGCAAAGCGCGCACACGGCCAGAACATCCACAGCCACTTCCAGAACAGCGGTGACACACGGCGCTTGTGGCAGGGCATCCAGGCCATCACCAACTACAGGACGACTCCACCCGTCTGTGACAGTGATGCCTCCCTTCCAGATGCGCTGAATGACTTCTACGCTCGATTCGAGGCGCAGAACAACATGTTGGCGAGGAAGACGATCCCACCTTGTGACGACCAGGTGCTTCGTCTCTCCACAGCGGACGTGAGGAGAACTCTGCACAGAGTCAACCCACGGAAGGCTTCTGGACCAGACAACATTCCTGGCCGAGTGCTCAAAGGATGTGCAGACCAGCTGGCAGATGTATTCACTGACATCTTCAACATCTCCCTGAGCAGCGCCATCGTTCCAACGTGCCTCAAGACGACCACCATCGTACCCGTGCCAAAGAAGTCATCTGTGTCATGCTTCAATGACTATCGTCCCGTAGCACTCACGCCTATCATCACGAAGTGCTTCGAGAAACTAGTCATGAGGCATATTAAGACACTACTGCCTCCCACCATGGACCCACTGCAGTTTGCGTACCGTCCTAACCGCTCAACGGACGACGCCATATCCACTACACTTCACCTGGCTTCTACACACCTGGACAGAAAGAACACTTACGTCAGGATGCTGTTTATAGACTTTAGCTCAGCATTCAACACCATCATTCCTCAGCATCTAATTGGAAAGCTGAGCACGCTGGGCCTGAACACCTCTCTCTGCAACTGGATCCTGGACTTCTTGACTGAGAGACCTCAGTCCGTCCGGATCGGTAAGACCACCTCCAGCACCACCACACTGAGCACCGGCGCTCCCCAAGGCTGTGTGCTCAGTCCACTGCTGTTTACTCTGCTTACGCACGACTGTACAGCGATGCACAGCACGAATTCCATCGTTAAGTTTGCAGACGACACAACTGTGGTGGGACTCATCAGCAACAACGATGAGTCAGCGTACAGAGAGGAGGTACAACATCTAACGGACTGGTGCCAAGTCAACAACCTGTCTCTGAACGTGGATAAAACCAAAGAGATGGTCATTGACTTTAGAAAGACACTAAGGGACCACTCCCCACTGCACATCGACGGCTCATCTGTTGAGATCGTCAAGAGCACCAAATTTCTCGGTGTTCATCTGGAGGAGAATCTCACCTGGACCCTTAACACCAGTTCCATCACCAAGAAAGCCCAGCAGCGTCTCTACTTTTTGAGAAGACTGAGGAAAGCTCATCTGCCACCCCCCATTCTCACCACGTTCTACAGAGGAACAATCGAGAGCATCCTGAGCGGCTGCATCACTGTCTGGTTCGGAAATTGTACTGCGTCGGACCGTAAGACTCTCCAGCGAGTAGTGAGGACAGCTGAAAAGATCATCGGGGTCGCTCTTCCATCTCTCACGGACATTTTTAACACCCGCTGCATCCGCAAAGCTCTCAGCATTGTGGACGATCCAACCCATCCATCACATGGACTTTTTACTCTGCTCCCGTCTGGGAGACGATACCGCAGCATCCGGACTAACACAACCAGACTGTGTAACAGTTTTATCCCACAAGCAATCAGACTCCTAAACTCAGTACTGTAACAATTTCCTCCGGACATTTTCTGCTGCCACACACTGAACTGTATTGACTGTTACTTGCATTTTTGACTATGTTACTTGCATTTTTGCACACCTCCTGGAAATGCACAATAATTTCTGCACCTTACTTGTATTTTGCACCATATTTACTTTTTAGGCACCTTATATGCATTGCCAATTTTACGCTGCTAATGTACAACATGTCACTACCTCAGGAACCATTGTACCATCTATTCACCATCATGTATTAACACTTGTCTTTAGTCCTGTGTTCTAATTACTTGTTTAGATTAGGGATAATAAGGAATATCTTTTGTAGTTATTTATTATAGGATTTTTTGTATTATTGTTGTATTTGCACTGTTTTGTATTGTCTTGCACTTTTTGTACCGTGTTACACCGTGATCCTAGAGGAACGCTGTTTCGTTTCAATATGTACTTGTACAGTGTATCACAGAAGTGAGTACACCCCTCACATTTCTGCAGATATTGAAGTATATCTTTTCATGGGACAACACTGACAAAATGACACTTTGACACAATGAAAAGTAGTCTGTGTGCAGCTTATATAACAGTGTAAATTTATTCTTCCCTCAAAATAACTCAATATACAGCCATTAATGTCTAAACCACCGGCAACAAAAGTGAGTACACCCCTTAGTGAAAGTTCCTGAAGTGTCAATATTTTGTGTGGCCACCATTATTTCCCAGAACTGCCTTAACTCTCCTGGGCATGGAGTTTACCAGAGCTTCACAGGTTGCCACTGGAATGCTTTTCCACTCCTCCATGACGACATCACGGAGCTGGCGGATATTCGAGACTTTGCGCTCCTCCACCTTCCGCTTGAGGATGCCCCAAAGATGTTCTATTGGGTTTAGGTCTGGAGACATGCTTGGCCAGTCCATCACCTTTACCCTCAGCCTCTTCAATAAAGCAGTGGTCGTCTTAGAGGTGTGTTTGGGGTCATTATCATGCTGGAACACTGCCCTGCGACCCAGTTTCCGGAGGGAGGGGATCATGCTCTGCTTCAGTATTTCACAGTACATATTGGAGTTCATGTGTCCCTCAATGAAATGTAACTCCCCAACACCTGCTGCACTCATGCAGCTCCAGACCATGGCATTCCCACCACCATGCTTGACTGTAGGCATGACACACTTATCTTTGTACTCCTCACCTGATTGCCGCCACACATGCTTGAGACCATCTGAACCAAACAAATTAATCTTGGTCTCATCAGACCATAGGACATGGTTCCAGTAATCCATGTCCTTTGTTGACATGTCTTCAGCAAACTGTTTGTGGGCTTTCTTGTGTAGAGACTTCAGAAGAGGCTTCCTTCTGGGGTGACAGCCATGCAGACCAATTTGATGTAGTGTGCGGCGTATGGTCTGAGCACTGACAGGCTGACCCCCCACCTTTTCAATCTCTGCAGCAATGCTGACAGCACTCCTGCGCCTATCTTTCAAAGACAGCAGTTGGATGTGACGCTGAGCACGTGCACTCAGCTTCTTTGGACGACCAACGCGAGGTCTGTTCTGAGTGAACCCTGCTCTTTTAAAACACTGGATGATCTTGGCCACTGTGCTGCAGCTCAGTTTCAGGGTGTTGGCAATCTTCTTGTAGCCTTGGCCATCTTCATGTAGCGCAACAATTCGTCTTTTAAGATCCTCAGAGAGTTCTTTGCCATGAGGTGCCATGTTGGAACTTTCAGTGACCAGTATAAGAGAGTGTGAGAGCTGTACTACTAAATTGAACACACCTGCTCCCTATGCACACCTGAGACCTAGTAACACTAATGAGTCACATGACATTTTGGAGGGAAAATGACAAGCAGTGCTCAATTTGGACATTTAGGGGTGTAGTCTCTTAGGGGTGTACTCACTTTTGTTGCCGGTAGTTTAGACATTAATGGCTGTATATTGAGTTATTTTGAGGGAAGAATAAATTTACACTGTTATATAAGCTGCACACAGACTACTTTTCATTGTGTCAAAGTGTCATTTTGTCAGTGTTGTCCCATGAAAAGATATACTTCAATATCTGCAGAAATGTGAGGGGTGTACTCACTTTTGTGATACACTGTATGTAGCTGAAATGACAATAAAACCTCTCTGACTCTCTGACTCTGACTCTGATCAGTCGTCCTGTCCCCTTTGCAGAAAAACAGCCCCAAAGCATGACGTTTCCACCCCCATGCTTCACAGTAGGTACGGTGTTCTTGGGTTCTTCTTCTTCCTCCAAACACGACGAGTTGAGTTTATACCAAAAAGTTCCATTTTGGTTTCATCTGACCACATGATATTCTCCCAATCCTCTTCTGGATCATCCATATGCTCTCTGGCAAACTTCAGACGGGCCTGGACATGTACTGGCTTAAGCAGGGGGACACGCCTGGCACTGCAGGATTCGAGTCCCTCTCGGTAGTGTGTTACTGATGGTAGCCTTTGTTACTTTGGTCCCAGCTCTCTGCAGGTCATTCATCAGGTCCCTCCGTGTAGTTCTGGGATTTTTGCTCACCGTTCTCATGATCATTTTGACCCCATGGGATGAGATCTTGACCCCAAGGGAGATTATCAATGGTCTTGTATGTCTTCCATTTTGTTACAATTGCTCCCACAGTTGATTTATTCACACCAACCTGCTTGCCTATTGTAGATTCACTCTTCCCAGCCTGGTGCAGGTCTACAATTTTCTTCCTGGTGTCCTTCGACAGCTCTTTGGTCTTGGCCATGGTTGAGTTTGGAGTCTGACTGTTTGAGGCTGTGGACAGGTGTCTTTTATACAGATAACGAGGTCAAACAGGTGCCATTAATACAGGTAACGAGTGGAGGACAGAAGAGCTTCAGGTTACAGGTCTGTGAGAGCCAGAAATCTTGCTTGTTTGTTATTGACCAAATACTTATTTTCCACCATAATTTACAAATAAATTCTTTAAAAATCCTACAATGTGATTTCCTGGATTTTTTTTTCTCATTTTGTCTCTCATAGTTGAAGTGTAGCTATGATGAAAATTACAGACCTCTCTCATCTTTCTAAGTAGGAGAACCTGCACAATCAGTGGCTGACTAAATACTTTTTGGCCCCACTGTACCTGTTTGGACGCTGAAAGAAGCTTTAAGGGGAAGAAGATTTTCATGTGATGATGATGTGAAAGCAGCGGCGCATCAGTGGCTACGTGCATTAAAAATTGTATACGACGCTGGAAAAATGCATCAGAAGGCGGCGATGTAGAAAAGTGACGGAGTTTGTTTTAGAAATTCTTAATAAATAGAGATAAAAAAGTGCAGAAATGTCATTTATACAGGATCTGTAATACCGCACGGTTCATTTTTGTTCATCATTATGCAGATGTGTTTTATAAGTTTGCAGTAATTCCTGTTCAGGACGGATGTATCGCTGTACGTAATAAACCACCATTAACACCAGAACTGAGACTCTAGAAATAGATCATCATCCCTTCTTCAGACCTTCTACATTTGGAACAAGAGCGCCTATTCAAGAGCTGGAAAGTACGAACTACCCCCCCTCCCAAAACTGAATCATCCCAAGTCGATCCTGAATTCTTTCCGTGTCTGTAGTCCGGGAGCCACAGGGGGAGAAACACGAGGCTGAAACGGACCAAACATCTGGAGAAGAACATCCATTCATTCTTTATTTAGCTAAAGTTCACAAGTCTCGTTCAGTTACAGCTGCACGAGTTCTGCTGCAGCTGCAAAACGTGTTTTAGATAAAAATGTTCAATCACTTATACAATCTCAAATCAAAAATAACTAAACCCCTACTGCGAATGAGGGTTAGATAGATAGATACCTCATTTATCCCAAGGGAAATTAATGGCCTCCAGTAGTAACAAGCAAAAGAAGAGAAACTAATACAAATACAAAGAAAGTAAGTCAAGTGTAGTGAATGTACAACATGTGTATATATACAGTACATGGTATGCAAAAAAATATGTGCAAATTGTGCATCTGGTAAATTAATTCAATATAAAAAATATAATATCAGATACAGGTATGAATGAGTGTAATAGTGGTAATATACAGATGATAATGATAATAATAATAATAATATGTAGATAGTAATAATATAGATTATAACTGATATATAGGTATGAATACAAGAATTAAAATATGAAGGAGGAATATGTAGGCTTGGATATGGCGGTACAAATTAATTATTACCAACATTTACAAACTGTCAGCTGTTTGCATTTAACCAACCAAACCAGATGAATTTAAATCGCTCAACACAACCGAGATACGACATAACACCAAACTCCATGATTAATGACTCCTCCAGTCTCAATTATTCAGCCCCTTCATGACGAGCGTCTTTAGTGCTTAGTAGATCAACCCTTCACTGTTCTGACCTGCTGCAGATGTGATGCATGATTCTGGCAGGAGTTCCTGAGGAATCTCAGCACGTTCCTTATGAGCACCAACCTCCAGCTCACTAATATCCAGACGTCCCTGTATATCCTCCCACGACTTCTACCAGCTCGTCCGGTGAGATCCCCAGGAGTTCCAAGGCCAGCCAGGAAATATGATCACTTCCCCGGGGTCTCCTCTCAGTCGGTTGTGCCTGGTATACCTCCAACATGAGGCGTCCAGTAGGTGTCTTTATCAGAAACTTGATAAACTGACTCGTTGGAAAGGTGATTTGGATGGTGAAAGTCTCAGAGCTCATCAAAGGAACCTGATTTACTGCCTGTGTTTATTCTTTAAACCTCAAACTTTAATAGAAAAAGGGTCACATGGTGGCTAGATCAGTCGCCTCACGGCAAGAAGGTCCTGGGTGAGATCCCCAGGTGGGGTGGTCCGGGTCCTTTCTGTGTGGAGTTTGCATGTTCTCCCCGTGTCTGTACTGTGGGAGGAAACCGGAGCTCCCGGAGGAAACCCACACAGAGGCGTGTAAGTGAGGTGAACTGGAGACACTAAATAGTTCATGATTGTGTGTGATATTAAACCTGAACTGATGAATCTTGGGTAAGCAGTAACGACCCGTCCTGTCATGATGGAACCAGAGTGTAAAACATCACGTTATAATCATCATAAATAAATAATAAACAGCCACTTGGTAAAAGTAAAGTCGCTTAACGGCGTCTAAATTCCATCTCTGTTTCAGCACGGTGGACGATTATTCTCCACTGAGGAAGGTAAGTGTTCTCTCTGATGTTCTCTCTGATGTTCTCTCTGGTGTTCTCTCTGGTGTTCTCTCTGGTGTTCTCTCTGATGTTCTCTCTGATGTTCTCTCTGGTGTTCTCTCTGGTGTTCTCTCTGATGTTCTCTCTGATGTTCTCTGGTGTTCTCTCTGGTGTTCTCTCTGATGTTCTCTCTGATGTTCTCTCTGGTGTTCTCTCTGATGTTCTCTCTGATGTTCTCTCTGGTGTTCTCTCTGGTGTTCTCTCTGATGTTCTCTCTGATGTTCTCTGGTGTTCTCTCTGATGTTCTCTCTGGTGTTCTCTCTGATGTTCTCTCTGGTGTTCTCTCTGGTGTTCTCTCTGGTGTTCTCTCTGATGTTCTCTCTGATGTTCTCTCTGGTGTTCTCTCTGATGTTCTCTCTGATGTTCTCTCTGATGTTCTCTCTGGTGTTCTCTCTGATGTTCTCTCTGGTGTTCTCTCTGGTGTTCTCTCTGATGTTCTCTCTGATGTTCTCTCTGATGTTCGTTCTCTCTGGTGTTCTCTCTGATGTTCTCTCTGGTGTTCTCTCTGGTGTTCTCTCTGGTGTTCTCTCTGATGTTCTCTCTGATGTTCTCTCTGATGTTCTCTCTGGTGTTCTCTCTGGTGTTCTCTCTGATGTTCTCTCTGATGTTCTCTCTGATGTTCTCTCTGGTGTTCTCTCTGATGTTCTCTCTGATGTTCTCTCTGATCTCTCTGATCTCTCTGGTGTTCTCTCTGGTGTTCTCTCTGGTGTTCTCTCTGGTGTTCTCTCTGATGTTCTCTCTGATGTTCTCTCTGGTGTTCTCTCTGGTGTTCTCTCTGGTGTTCTCTCTGGTGTTCTCTCTGATGTTCTCTCTGGTGTTCTCTCTGGTGTTCTCTCTGATGTTCTCTCTGGTGTTCTCTCTGGTGTTCTCTCTGATGTTCTCTCTGGTGTTCTCTCTGGTGTTCTCTCTGATGTTCTCTCTGATGTTCTCTCTGGTGTTCTCTCTGGTGTTCTCTCTGATGTTCTCTCTGGTGTTCTCTCTGGTGTTCTCTCTGATGTTCTCTCTCCATCACTGTCTGTATGTTTTTTATGATATTCTGAGCTCCCAGGTTCGAATCTTGGCTCTGCTACCAGTCGTCTGGGCGCCCTCCAGCAGGCATCATTGGCTAATGCCTTCAGCAGACAAAATCAGCTTCCAGTCTGCAGGGTGGAAAAGACCGGAATAAGGGGCGGGGCCATGAGTGTAAGGTCCTAGGTTGCCCAGGACGCCTGTACAGAAAGTGGAGGATCGCAGAAATTGGGGCGTGTCATGCAATATACACCCCCCGGGGACGCCGTCAGGCTACACTAAATTGGGAGAACAAGGGGGGCGAAATCCAAAAATGATTGCTGCAAAGCTTCATGAACTTCGTTCTGGTTTTGATTTGCTCTTCCATGCACGGGATTAACTTCAAACTCAGTCATTAGATCATTAGATCATCTCCCTCACCCTCAGTATTAACACCCGGCTTCTCTTCTCCATCAGAATAAAGTTCTCTTCCACCAGTTGAGTCTAAAAGAGAACTGGCAGCCCATGAGAGCGACCCAGAGGGAGAGGAAGGAAGGTACGACCCTAAAATATTACCTCCTGTTTCTCTTTTATTCTCGTTATACACACCGGTTGGCAGGGGCGTAGCACCAAATTCTGGGCCCTATGCACAAGCAGTGCCCATGGGCCCCCCTCACCCCAGTCCAGACTCCTTCTAGACTCCTCAAGGGCCCTCCCCCGACTTGGGGCCCTGGTAACTCAGTCCCACTTTTCACCCTACTACGACGCCCCTGCCGGTTGGTATTATAAAGTGCCAGGGTGCCCGGGTGGCACAGTGATGAAGTACAGTAGCGCACTACT
>NC_085990.1:445000-460000 GCF_030014385.1 Trichomycterus rosablanca
CTATGAGAGACAAAATGAGAAAAAAAATCCAGGAAATCACATTGTAGGATTTTTAAAGAATTTATTTGTAAATGATGGTGGAAAATAAGTACAGTGCCTTGCAAAAGTATTCAGCCCCCTTGAACTTTTCAACCTTTTGCCACATTTCAGGCTTCAAACATAACGATATGAAATTGTAATTTTTTGTGAAGAATCAACAACAAGTGGGACACAATCGTGAAGTGGAACGAAATTTATTGGATATTTTAAACTTTTTTTAGAAATAAAAAACTGAAAAGTGGGGCGTGCAATATTATTCAGCCCCCTTGCGTTAATACTTTGTAGCGCCACCTTTTGCTGCGATTACAGCTGCAAGTCGCTTGGGGTATGTCTCTATCAGTTTTGCACATCGAGAGACAGAAATTTTTGCCCATTCTTCCTTGCAAAACAGCTCGAGCTCAGTGAGGTTGGATGGAGAGCGTTTGTGAACAGCAGTTTTCAGCTCTTTCCACAGATTCTCGATGGGATTCAGGTCTGGACTTTGACTTGGCCATTCTAACACCTGGATACATTTATTTGTGAACCATTCCATTGTAGATTTTGCTTTATGTTTTGGATCATTGTCTCGTTGGAAGATAAATCTCCGTCCCAGTCTCAGGTCTTTTGCAGACTGCAACAGGTTTTCTTCCAGAATGGTCCTGTATTTGGCTCCATCCATCTTCCCATCAATTTTAACCATCTTCCCTGTCCCTGCTGAAGAAAAGCAGGCCCAAACCATGATGCTGCCACCACCATGTTTGACAGTGGGGATGGTGTGTTCAGGGTGATGAGCTGTGTTGCTTTTACGCCAAACATAACGTTTTGCATTGTGGCCAAAAAGTTCGATTTTGGTTTCATCTGACCAGAGCACCTTCTTCCACATGCTTGGTGTGTCTCCCAGGTGACTTTTTATAGATATCTTTGAGAAATGGCTTTCTTCTTGCCACTCTTCCATAAAGGCCAGATTTGTGCAGTGTACGACTGATTGTGTCCTATGGACAGATTCTCCCACCTCAGCTGTAGATCTCTGCAGTTCATTCAGAGTGATCATGGGCCTCTTGGCTGCATCTCTGATCAGTCTTCTCCTTGTTTGAGCTGAAAGTTTAGAGGGACGGCCGGGTCTTGGTAGATTTGCAGTGGTCTGATACTCCTTCCATTTCAATATGATCGCTTGCACAGTGCTCCTTGAGATGTTTAAAGCTTGGGAAATCTTTTTGTATCCAAATCCGGCTTTAAACTTCTCCACAACAGTATCTCGGACCTGCCTGGTGTGTTCCTTGGTCTTCATGATGCTCTCTGCGCTTTAAACAGAACTCTGAGACTGTCACAGAGCAGGTGCATTTATACGGAGACTTGATTACACACAGGTGGATTCTATTTATCACCATCAGTCATTTAGGTCAACATTGGATCATTCAGAGATCCTCACTGAACTTCTGGAGTGAGTTTGCTGCACTGAAAGTAAAGGGGCTGAATAATATTGCACGCCCCACTTTTCAGGTTTTTATTTCTAAAAAAAGTTTAAAATATCCAATAAATTTCGTTCTACTTCACGATTGTGTCCCACTTGTTGTTGATTCTTCACAAAAAATTACAATTTCATATCGTTATGTTTGAAGCCTGAAATGTGGCAAAAGGTTGAAAAGTTCAAGGGGGCTGAATACTTTTGCAAGGCACTGTATTTGGTCAATAACAAAAGTTCAACTCAATACTTTGTAACATGACCTTTGTTGGCAATGACAGAGGTGAAACGTTTCCTGTAAGTCTTCACCAGGTCTGCACACACTGTAGCTGCTATTTTGGCCCATTCCTCCATGCAGATCTCCTCTAGAGCAGTGATGTTTTGGGGCTGTCGCTGGGCAACACAGACTCCACAAATTTTCTATGGGGTTGAGGTCTGGAGACTGGCTAGGCCACTCCAGGACCTTGAAATGCTTTTTACGGAGCCACTCCTTCGTTGCCCGAGCTGTGTGTTTGGGATCATCGTCATGCTGGAAGACCCAGCCACGTTCCATCTTCAATGCTCTCACTGATGGAAGGAGGTTTTGGCTTAACATCTCATGATACATGAACCCGTTCATTCTTCCCTTAACACGGATCAGTCGTCCTGTCCCCTTTGCAGAAAAACAGCCCCAAAGCATGACGTTTCCACCCCCATGCTTCACAGTAGGTATGGTGTTCTTGGGTTCTTCTTCTTCCTCCAAACACGACGAGTTGAGTTTTTACCAAAAAGTTCCATTTTGGTTTCATCTGACCACATGATATTCTCCCAATCCTCTTCTGGATCATCCATATGCTCTCTGGCAAACTTCAGACGGGCCTGGACATGTACTGGCTTAAGCAGGGGGACACGCCTGGCACTGCAGGATTTGAGTCCCTCTCGGCGTAGTGTGTTACTGATGGTAGCCTTTGTTACTTTGGTCCCAGCTCTCTGCAGGTCATTCATCAGGTCCCTCCGTGTAGTTCTGGGAGTTTTGCTCACCGTTCTCATGATCATTTTGACCCCACGGGATGAGATCTTGACCCCAAGGGAGATTATCAATGGTCTTGTATGTCTTCCATTTTCTTACAATTGCTCCCACAGTTGATTTATTCACACCAACCTGCTTGCCTATTGTAGATTCACTCTTCCCAGCCTGGTGCAGGTCTACAATTTTCTTCCTGGTGTCCTTCGACAGCTCTTTGGTCTTGGCCATGGTTGAGTTTGGAGTCTGACTGTTTGAGGCTGTGGACAGGTGTCTTTTATACAGATAACGAGGACAAACAGGTGCCATTAATACAGGTAACGAGTGGAGGACAGAAGAGCTTCTTAAAGAAGAAGTTACAGGCCTGTGAGAGCCAGAAATCTTGCTTGTTTGTTATTGACCAAATACTTATTTTCCACCATAATTTACTAATAAATTCTTAAAAAATCCTACAATGTGATTTCCTGGATTTTTTTTTCTCATTTTGTCTCTCATAGTTGAAGTGTAGCTATGATGAAAATTACAGACCTCTCTCATCTTTCTAAGTAGGAGAACCTGCACAATCAGTGGCTGACTAAATACTTTTTGACCCCACTGTACATGGTAAAACCACTTCACGCTGGCTGTTCTGCTGTTTTCTAGTAAAGTGAGGAGACGCCGTTCTTAATTTCCAGCAACAATGTGTTAGCAATGATTAAGGTCCTACATAATTCACAGCCTTTTCTCGTGTGATCTGCAATTTACTGTGAAAATTAAAACTTTAATGTTTGTGTTTTGCGATTTAACATTTTCTATTCGTGCAGCGTTCAAGATTCTCATGTTTACTGGTTAATCTGCACTATGAGGCATCCTAGTGATCCTACAGCAATTCAGTTAGCAATTGCTTAGTCAAAATGTCCAAGATGTGGAACAGAGTAAAGCAGCTAAAAACACGACTCGGGTCACTGAGGCTGGAAAACTAACAACCGATTCTGTAGACGCGGGAGGGGGGTCAAAACATGGACGATTATTTTGGTATTTGAGACAGTTCTGGGTTTACATTCATCTATTAATGTAGCTGTGCTGTGTATCGAAGCTTCTCTTTATTCTATCATTTAATTTATTAGTGAAATTTAATGAATGCTCTAATCAAAAGTGATGCACAGACGTGATGGATAGAACCTGGTTCTCACTGTTTAAAAAAAAAACACTGGGAGAGAAATCTGGGACGTCAACTAGTGAGCTGTGAAACGTGGAGTCTGGTTCGTACTTTAGAAAAAATCTCTCGTTTAATCATCCTGCTATCTCTTGTCGTGATTAATAAAATAATTAAGTTTGATGAACCCACTTTATTTATTAGAATTAGAACCTTAATTGGATGATATTACGTCCATACACACGACCGAGAGATATTCAGTGAACAGAAGTGATCAGCAAGTTTCCACTGTTTTTAATTATTTTAATTTTTTCTGTCTCAAAGGAAACATGTCGAACCAAAAAGACAATCCTGAGGTCAGAACCTACATCAACTATCTTCACATCATCGACAATCAGCAGACTCTGTTCGAGCTTTCACACAGACTGGAGACTAAAGTCTAGGCCACCTTCACGACTGCTAATGAGACGAGGCCGAATTCTGCTCTCGTTTGCGTGGAAGCCACCGAGACGGAGGATCGATGTTCATGGACGGACAGGAGAGCGAGAAACTGAACACGGAGCCTGAACTGACTTTACATATGTCAAGGTGAAAGGTGATCCTGGTTGCAGTTCTGCAGGCACACGAGAGGTTCACTTACTTTCTGAACGTAATGAAGGAAGCGATGGTTGGTTCAGTTCAGTTTGATATCGTGCTGGTCAGCATGACGTGGCAGTGCCACTGACCGACCGGGACGAAACTCGTCATGTAAAAAATGTGAATATTTAATTTAATTTGAGTTTTTTATGTAAAAAGAAAATCAATAGAGAGATATTATTACCTCTACATACCTGCGTGTGTCGTTCTTACTTCTGAAACTAAACTAAACACCGTCTACACCAGTACTGTTACACACACATGTTCACAAGTCCTTAGAAAAACGCCTTTATTTGTCATATACACAAATATATACAGTACAGAGATCTGTTCTAGATTACAGAGATCTGGTTTATTCTGGCTTACAGAGATCTGTTCTGTCCTGTGTTACAGAGAACTGTTCTGGATTACAGACACCTGTGCTTGGTTACAGAGATCTGTTTTATTCTGGATTGGAGAGATCTGTTTTTAATTAAGGAGATCCGGTTTATTCTGGATTGGAGAGATCTGTTTTTAATTAAGGAGATCCGGTTTATTCTGGATTGGAGAGATCTGTTTTTAATTAAGGAGATCTGGTTTATTCTGAATTGGAGAGATCTGTTTTTAATTATGGAGATCTGGTTTATTCTGGATTGGAGAGATCTGTTTTTAATTAAGGAGATCTGGTTTATTCTGGATTGGAGAGATCTGTTTTTAATTAAGGAGATCCGGTTTATTCTGGATTGGAGAGATCTGTTTTTAATTAAGGAGATCTGGTTTATTCTGGATTGGAGAGATCTGTTTTTAATTAAGGAGATCCGGTTTATTCTGGATTGGAGAGATGTTTTTAATTAAGGAGATCCGGTTTATTCTGGATTGGAGAGATCTGTTTTTAATTAAGGAGATCTGGTTTATTCTGAATTGGAGAGATCTGTTTTTAATTAAGGAGATCTGGTTTATTCTGGATTGGAGAGATCTGTTTTTAATTAAGGAGATCTGGTTTATTCTGGATTGGAGAGATCTGTTTTTAATTATGGAGATCTGGTTTATTCTGGATTGGAGAGATCTGTTTTTAATTAAGGAGATCTGGTTTATTTTTGATTACAGAGATCTGTTCTGAATTACAGAGGTCTATTCTAGATTACAGAGGTCTATTCTGGATTAGAGAGATCTGTTCTGAATTAGAGATCTGTTGTGGATTACAGAGATCTGTTCTGAATTAAGGAGATCTGTTTTATTCTGGGTTACAGAGATCTGTTTTGTATTAGAGAGATCTGTTCTAGCTCTCGCTGCAGTGAAACACAGAGCAGTTAGCGAGCGCTGGAGTGACACTCGGGGGCTGTAGGGAGGCGACGGAAGAAACCAAAACCGCGCGTTCCAAAAGCATGCTAGCAGTCAGCTGCGTACTGTTCCTCTCAGCTGGAGCAGAAGCTTAAACGGCTGAACGGAGGCTATGACAGAACCCAACACCACCCCCCCCTCCCGCTATGACAGATCCCCCCTGCTGGGCTATTACTGCCTGGTGCGAGAGCACCGCGGCTAACGGAGAGAAGAGGCGCCGCGGTACGGCCCACTCAAACCTATCATTTCCTCCCTCCGCTAGCAGATCTATCATTTCCTCGTCCATTTAACAGCGTCGTGACACGCTCAGCGACTGTGGGAGGATTCTGCACAAACAATCGCCAACACGCGCGCTAATACAGCTGCATGCCGCTAACTGTAGGACCTGATTGAATCCTCATGTGGTTCTTGTGCCGCGTGACGTGTGTTTAGTCTCAAATCTGACGCGCTGACTGTGTGGGAACGTCGGTCGTATTTGCAGGCCAGTCCAGCTGTACATGACGAGTTTAATGTCACGTTTAATCCGGCTCTGTACCGCGCAACCTCCGAGCCACCGGTCTCCCTCGACTTGATCCTCCACCCAGGACTAAAGGAAGACGAGCATCAAGGTTCTTCTCTGTTCTAGCACCCAAGTGGTGGAATGAACTTCCTCTGTCTGTCCGAACATCTGAGTCTCTTGCTGTCTTTAAAAAACGATTAAAAACCTTCATCACCTTTTTACTGAGCACTTAAGCTGACCTGTACTTACTAACTAACACTCTTATTTCTTTTATGCAACAGGGGTTCAGCAGATTTGTGTTCTTGGACTGTTGTACTTAACCTAGAGTAAGGTGATGTTTACTGTGGAAGCTCTTCTGTACGTCGCTCTGGATAAGAACTCGGTTCTCCCCGGGTTTCTCTATTAAAGCTCGGTGGGTAGCACCGTCACCTCACAGCAAGAAGGTCCTGGGTTCGATCCCCAAGTGGGGCGGTCCGGGTCCTTTCTGTGTGGAGTTTGCATGTTCTCCCCGTGTCTGTGTGGGTTTCCTCCCACAGTACAGAGGCGTGTATGTGAGGTGAACTGGAGATACTAAATAGTTCATGACTCCACACAGAAAGGACCCGGACCGCCCCACCTGGGAATCGAACCCAGGACCTTCTTGCTGTGAGGCGACAGTGCCGGTATGTAACTATCACCTGAATGAACCACTTTCTCCAGTTTATTTAATACTCTAATGGATTTCCATCACACCCTAAAAATGTCCGCTATGCTCAGTTACGTTACGCATCATCCAACCAACCTCCCCTCCCCAGACACGGCACACAAAGTGTGTAAAACACGACGTTAAATCCTAATTAAATAAATAAATAAATATAGAGTTTTCTGTTGTACTGTGCTGGTAGTTCATGTGGAACATCTTTAGATTTAGACCTTTAATCAGCTCTAATAAACACGACTTAGCTTTGCATTCTGTAACACAGCTCATCATTTTATTTATTCAGAATTAAGACATTTATTGCACATTAAGGTACAAATTTATACAGGAAACGTCCTGGAGCGTCTTGGTGGACGCTGGTGTACTGAACACTGACCGGCTGCAGGAACGAGACTCAGAAAGTGTGATGAGACACCGTATACACCAGCGGTCCCCAACCACCGGGCGTCCGTGGGCCATTTATTACCGGGCCGCACAGAAAGAATAAATAATTAAGAGACGCTACAGGAGCAATTACATTTCCAACACACTTCAGGTGTTATTGTCTTTGATCACCACTAGGTGGGAGCAGCGTCTCGCTGCAGCGAAAAAAGCTCAGGATTCACCCTGATTCTCCATTCTGTTGTTATTCTATTTTAAATCCTCCCGCCCCCGCCGGTCCGTGGTGCAAAAAACGGTTGGGGAACGCTGGTTTACACTATCAAAGTTCTGGTACGATGCTTCGACACAAAACACAAAATTTAATTTACTTCATTAATAAAAATATTGGCAATCTGGTCCCACTGTGGTTTACAACATGTAACCCAAAGCCTCCACAAGGGGGCGTTTGTGTACAAGCGTATTTAGTTTTTCTGCACCTTTTAAAATAAAAACAATATTTCTTATTATTTTTTTTATTCTGCAACCCACCCGAGCAGGTATAGATCACACTGCTGTAGGACTAGTGTGCACTGGATACTGGAGCAGTGGGATCTCTGGTCTGGGCTTCAACCCCAGTGTAGCAGAGGTGACGTCACTCACACCATCTTATTTATTAAAATATATGTAGTCTTTATATTTATTAATACTCTATAAGCCCCACTACTGCTAAGTTGCCACCGTTGGGCCCCTGAGCGAGGCCCTTAACCTTTAAATGCTCGAATTGAATGACACGCTCAGTCATAACCGTAAGTCACTCTGGATTAAAGCGTCTGCTTAATACTGCACGTTGACCCCCCCCCCGACGTTCTTCTGTAGGAGTGACCGGAGCTCCTCGCCCGCTCAGACGGACAGCAGCAGCGCCACGCCCGCCAGCACCCACTTGGCCGGCGGGTGGCGTGTTTTCAGGTGGAAGCTCCAGATGAAGGTGGGCCCCCGGAGCTTGGTCCTGTACACCGGGCACTCGTAGGTGTTTCTCAGCTCCAGCTCGTCGGCGGGGGCCGCGCGGACGTACAGCACCGGCATGAGCGGGTTCAGATCCTTCAGCACGGCTTCGGAGAGCGCGCCCGCACCGACGTCCCAGCGGGCACCTGCGGGGGGGAGACGCGTCACCGTCACCATCGATCGCATTCCATCTCATTCCATCACATTTCACTTCCTCTACTGGTGCAGACTATAGGGGTCATTGATAAAAACATTTTGTGATGAATCACTAGACTGTGCTCGGAGTTCTGGTGCTTTAGTATGTTCTCCATGCTCCAATATGTCATGTATTTACTCATTCTAGGTTAAAAACGTTCAGTCCTGTTACTCATGTACACTCATCCTCCACTTAGAAACCTCGTACAAATGAAACAGGTGCCCGAGATTCGACCCAAACCCATCCTGAGTAGTGACGCGTGTGTGTGTGTGTGTGTGTGTGTGTGTGTGTGTGTGTGTGTGTGTGTGTGTGTGTGTGTGTTACTGGATTCAGTGCTGATGGCCCCGCCCTCACACGCTCGCCCTCTCTCACCCTCCAGATAGAGGCCGTGGATGTAGGCGCCCTCTCGAGGTGGATGCCCGTAATCATCTCTGCTCTTCTTCGTCACGTCCACGCACAGCGCCGTCTTGTCCAGCGGCCACTTGTTCTTACGCGCCACGGTCTGCATGACGGCTGGAACACAGAACGCCGGATTAGCCGTGCCCGCCACACACGGAACACACGGAACGTACGTGTGTGTGTGTGTGTGTGTGTGTGTGTGTGGGTTCTCACCGGTGAGGAAGGACCGCGGGCTGAAGAGACCCGGAAACCAAACCACGGCCGGGAGCACCAGGTCCTGAGTCCAAGCGTCCAGCTCTCGACACTGACCGACCACGTCGCCGAACCTGCGCACAGCACGGCGGAAGCGTCGGTTTATCATCGTCACACGCTCGTGTTTTAGCTGCTTTACTTTCACGTCTCGGACGTTCTGACTGAGCGATCGCTAACTGAATTGCCGTAGGATCGCAGGGACGCCTCATAGTTCAGATTAAACGGTAAACGTGACGCACTTGAACGCTGCACGGATGGAAAAACGTTAAATCGCTAAACACAAACATTAAAGTTTAAGTTTCACCGCAAAAAGCTTATAACACTGGAGACGGGACTTGGGTGTACGGTAAATGTAGAGCAGGTTGGTGAAGGTGTGTGCGTACCACTGTGCCAGGCTGTGTGTGGTGGGGTAGGACAGTCGGCTCCAGCTTTCCGGAACTCTATCGTAGAAGAGAGACGTCTGCAGAGCCTCCACGTCTGAGGACATACCCGGCTCCCCCTGGAGGACGCAGCACATGACAGATACAGAATGAAAACCTTCCACACGATGATTCCATTCTGTTTGTATTCGTGTGTTTTTGATTACAGTGGAATCAGATCTCTAATACAGAGGAACCTCGATATAACGGACTACAAACGTGTCCACAGATATACAAAAACACAGCACTAAGCTCCACAAAAGTGCTGAATGTGCACAATATACAATGTAAATAGAGATGTAAATAAGTCATGTAAAACCACTACATTTCACTGCATATTCCTTTAGTCTCTCTTCAGACCTGCGTGTATCACTCACTCACTGTCTGTCTCTCAGAGACGGGGACTCGACTCCTGACTTGCACAAAATAACTTGTATAAAACAAAAGTCAGCAGCATTAGTTACGTGTGATAATTATATATATATATCTGATCCAACATCATTCTGATCCTGTCATTTCTGCTCTCTAATAATAATAATAATAATAATAATAATAATAATAATAATAATAACGCTCCGGCCGTCTTAACCCACAACACACACAATGTGTAAATGTTCCAGCAGCTTCCGGTGTAGTGATGAAGCGTCGCTCCCTACTTAAAATGGTGGAATACCCTACGTAGTGCACTTCACAGGAACGACCGGGGTGAATGGAACGCTCCTACAGAATCGGTGCTGATGGTTGAAAGACGCTTTCTGAACCAATCAGAGCTTCTGATTGTAATTGTTAGTAAGAAATGCTGTTATTTGCATTTATTCAGTTTGCGTCACACAGATGACGTGGTAATGAAACGCTCGATCGGCTTTCTAACCACTTCCTGTTTTACTTCACCACCGGGAAAAGTTTGGAGGTTTTTAATTATAAGCACATTTACAAAATAACGGATTCTGTTCCTAATGGGACGCACACTTATAAATGTAATAGCATCTGGAAGAACAGAAGCTAAGGTAAGCAGCGGTTATGATTGTTTTTGCTGTGTTTGGGATTTTGGCCGCTGTGCCGTGATTTATCGAGCGCTTTTGTTCTGTAATGAAAACAAAACGTATCAGTTGAAGCTTTTAACTGGAACCTTCTTGTTACAGAAATTACATTCATTTACACGATGAGGAGGAAAGTAAAGACACGAAGTAAAACGGCTAAATACACTCGCTAATCTGTTGTTGTTTTTATCTGAACTTACAGATTATTTCTTTATTTCTACGCTACATTTATAATATATGTTCTGTGTAGATTATATTGACTCGTGACTCGACTCGGACTCGTATTCTGTGACTTGTGAACATCTCAGGTGTCTCTACACACCGTATTCCTCACAAACACAGAGCCACAGAAACGCCGCTGTCCACTTTCTTTATAAGTTAATAACTTTTAATCGATACCTTGATGCTCCTCTCTCTCGCACTGAGAAAAGGGCGAGAACAGAGCGAGTCTCCCGGCAAAATTCAGCCTTGAGCGCCGACTAGTGGACATTTACTGAACTACTTTGTTCGGCTTTCCAGAGTTTGTCTGTTAAATCTGAAATCTGTTAAACTGAGGTTCCTCTGCAGTTTGCTGGTGTGATGCAGTGATAATATATACCAACCCACTACTGCAGAGATCTGGGGTTTGAATCTCAGTGGTGCTATCAGCCACCCCCTCTCCCTCAGACACAGCTAATCATGGCTGATAGCACCGTTGAGATCTCAGCACTAACGTGCTAGTGTAATGACCTGAGTGCTGTATGTAATCTATAATGCCCATCATGGACAGCCGTGCTGATGCGTGTTTCAGGTTCTGGTGCAGTGTGGAACCTTCAGGGCCCGGTCCAGGTCTGTGAGTGAGCTGTGGATCTCAGAGAGCAGCAGGTTCATGCGCTCACACTCCTGAAAGCAGAGCAGGACCAAGGGGCTGCGAACACTCGTCTTCGTCATCAGCTCCGGCACGCCGTACGTCTCCGGGAGTCTCTCCAACATCCAGTCGAGCTGACCTTTCACCTGTGAGGTTACAGTTCCAGCACGGGGGGGGTGAGAACAAAAAGGCCCAAATGCACCAGGTGAAGAAACACAGTCACATGACCCACGTCTGACCTCTTCCTCTGCGCTCGGAGCCACTTCCTCCCCCCCCCCCGGGTCCCTGCACCGGAGTTCCGACAGCGTCTCGAAGAGAGAGTCGGACGTAACGGTCATGATCTCGATCTCGGCGTTAGGATGGAGGCCGTACAGACTCGGGTTTTCTGCCGGCAGCTTCTCGTCTACGTAACCGTGATAACCGCTGTAGTCCAGATCCGGAGGGGCCGGGAAACCCGGGCAAAGAAGCAGCTCACCGTTAAACTGAGGAAGGAAAACGGCGTTCATATTAGGGCTGCACGATATTGGAAAAAACTGACATGGCGATTTTTTTTTCCTGCGATATATATTGCGATATTAAAAAAATGCAGGAATTTTCACCACATGATTAATAATATTAATGATGCATGTATCTTACTCTAAATAAAAGGCTCATCTGTGAAAAAGCGTGGTGCCTACAAGGGATACAAGAGATCATGACCAGCTACATCTTTGTACTGGGTTGAAACTGAGCATTAAACTAAGAAAGCTTCAATATCACATGAGGGAATTATTAACAGGATTGACAAAATGGGTCATTTAATATTTTATTTCACAATCAAAACCTCTTCAAGTAGTAACATTATTAAAATAAAACTATATAAACAAAAGTATACGGCTATACACCCGTTCCAAATCCCAGATGCCTTAGTTACTAAGCTCACTACTGAGGCATCTTAATATTTCAGCGTTATTTTGACTCAAGAACGAGTGAGAATCCGAAGCGTCCTTAGTGACGAAGGCAATCCCAGAATTCATCGCGGCATCTCTTCTCTCACAGAAAAGTAAACATGGCTGACGGTGCGGACAAAGTTATTTTCAAACGTAAATATATGTATATAAATTCGTAAATACAAAGTTTTCTGTACACGAATCCAGATGTTATATTGACACGTTAGCGCCGTCCCACCTCATTCCATTGCTTTTAATGGCAAAACGCTAAACCTGATGGAATCGCTGAGTAGCGCGTTCGAATAACCCGCCTTATAAAAGTCAATGACTGATCAGAATCCTCTCTCCTGAGGCGGCCACACGTGCAGGCGGTAAGACGGCGAGGCGGCTCACTGGGTTTCGAACACACTGGTGTAGATACGTCATGGAAAATGAGGACGTGTGAATTTTCGTGTAGCGCGACGTATTTGATTTAATTTGCATTAAGTGACATCGCACGTCCAGCCACGTGACTATTGCGCACGCACACATCGCGATGACGATGCTGAAACGATATATCGTGCAGCCCTAGTTCATACATCTAATTCAGACACATGACTGAACATTTTACAAACCCTATAACAGCTGTGTCCAAACTACGGCCCTTTATCTAAACCTGCTGGGTAATGTACATTCACAGCATTTAGCAGACGGGGGGAGTTTGTTCCACCCAATGGCTGATAGTTCAGAGAGTAGATTTTATGAGAGGGTGGATGAGTGGGGTTTTATTAATGCCTTAAATAAGGACGAGAAGTGGGGGACCACTTAATATAAACATTCAGACAATTCCATCACGGGGGATAAGAAAAGTTCCCACACTCCTGCTCAAACTCCATGTTTTGTTCCTTTTTCTGAATTCCGCAGAGAACTTTTGCACATTTTAATACACAATTGCTGTCGAACTGCAGATATAAAAATGAAACAGGACTGATTTGTAATTAAAGGGGATCTGTTAGAGTGAAAGGGAAAGTCTACATGACAGTAGTGAGGCCTGCTGCACTACGTTGCATGGTGTGGAGGTGGTGGTACTGATAGAAAGTCAGGAGAGAGAGCTGGATTCTAGACGGACAGGATCAGGAAGGGGTTCATTAGAGGGACGGAGCAGGTCGGATGTTCTGGAGACAGATTGAGACGGTCTGAGCGTGTGCAGAGGGTTATTTGGGGAGAAGGTGCTGAAGAGGAGGTTTATGATGCGGTGAGGGAGAACATTCAGGTGGTCGGGGTGACAGAGAAGGATGTTCAGGAGAGAATCCGCTCAGGCGACCCCTAACAAGAGCAGCCATGAAATAAAACAGGCGAGTTCGTTTTTTGAAGAGCAATTTGTAAATAAATAGCTGGAAAATGTTTTACTTTCCATCCAGATCAACAAAACATAGATTTTGGGCTTTGTAAAAGACATGCGCATTCTTATTCTGTACCAGACATTTTAGTAAGAACTTTATACCATTTAATTCAGTCAGCTTGTTAGAGAGTTGAAATTTAATAATGAACCTGAATTATTTAGTGTAATACATTAAGACGCCACTAGATGCCGCCAATCAACTAATAAGTTCTACATGAACTTCAGTGCATTTCATCACACAAGCTCAATCTGGTAGTTCTGTACAGAATTATGAATGTTGTCATTTTAACACTGATAAATTATTTCTGTTGGAGTTTCTAAATGTAAACGCTTAAAAGAATCCAGGGATCGAATCCCCAGCCCTGCTTTTGGCTAGTTGGGCGACTACAGACGGGGGGGAGCATGGCCGAGGCCCCATGACGGATCTGGAGTGTGTTACTGCACTGCGTTCAGTGATCCTGCAGAAACCAGAACCACCGCAACCCTGATCAGGATAAGCTGCTGGTGAAACATGGAAATTACATCGGATTAGGTTAGATTATCAGATCATGTTCAATCCAGTACAGCATAATTATGTGACGACGGCAAATGTCGGTCCCTGTAGTACTAGCTAATCCACTGAATTAGCAGATACCAGGCTGTGCCACCAATTTTGAATACTGCAGCTGAGGGGCAGGACACTACTTGTACTGTTCTGGATTAGTAGGATTTACATATGTATTAGTTACCAGTTTGGGATGAATGAACTCCTGTAGGTAAGTGCGGCAGAGTCTCCTGTCCCAGTCATCAGTGATGTGTCCTCCGTACATGATCTCTCCAATCAGATAGCACAGGGCGTCCCAGGGTACCTGATCCAAACATACAGCTCGTTATATACAGCTCGTTATATACAGCTCGTTATATACAGCTCGTTATATACAGCTCGTTATATATCAATAGAATAGAACAGAATGCCTTTATTTGTTATATATATATATATGTATACAGATGTTCGGCATATCCCAGCTTGTTCGGTCAGAGTGCAGGGTCAGCCATAGTACGGTACCCCCGGAGCAATTGAGGGTTAAGGGCCTTGCTCAAGGGCCCAACAGTGGCTGCATGGCAGAGCTGGGATTCGAACCCTTAACCTTTCAACTGACAGCCTAAAGCTCTGCCTACTAGGCTCCCACTGTCCCACACTAAATCCCTTCCCCAGTGGTGCAGATGCTTTATTTAGCAGATGCTTTTATCCAAAGCGACTTACAGTAACGACAGATGAGTTTGAGAGTTTGAGCAATAAAGGGGTTAGGGGCCTCGCTCAAGGGCCCAACAGTGGCTGCATGGCAGAGAGTGGGGAATCACGCTACCCGACTACCACTGGAATCCAGGTTGGAATCCCTTCCCCAGTGATGCTCTCGGCCGGTCG